>NW_019213737.1:11848-27785 GCF_002532875.2 Varroa jacobsoni
TATATCGGAAAAGTTATTAACTTTTCCGTCAAATTTCTAATAATAATAATAATAATATTGTATAACATACATAGTTTCCGAATCCATATGTAGCTACAACTATATCGTGTCCAACAGGATAATTTAACAGCTACGCATAACAACATTATTGTTCAGCATTCCTGGATATAAAACCTAAGAACCTAAAAATCCAAGAAAAAAAGTACGCTTAACCAATCTGTCGCTTTAGCAGGGAGAGTGGAACTTATTATACTATATGTATATATATTGTAACGCTTAGTTGTCCTTGCTGTTATCGTTTCTTCCATTTCTGTTGTTTATTTTTTAGTGAGAAACGATTGGTAGCGTGGCTGAAAATGATTTTACGCTGCAAGCCTATCGTGGAACGACACTTCGCGCCTTGGAGTTACGTGCGTAAAACCGGCTTTGAAGACGCGTTGCGATCGCTCGATCGCCTGTCTTCCATTCATTTTAATCTGCCCGTTGATTTAGCCGTGAAGCAGCTTCAAGAGATGCATGAGGCGTTCTGAACAACAAACTCACATGGTCATCACACGATGTGACACTATCCGTGATAATGGAACAGCAGTTCAGTAGTACCCCAAGAGCACCCTACATCATGCGATCTCTGAATATGAGAGCAATCTCGGTGCGACGACATGAAATTTCAAAATACAATATATTGCAAAAAAGAGCGCAATGTTCGTCAATCAATCGCAATCGTTGAGATAACATTTAATGGAATAAGGAGCTCCGGCGTGGTCAAATGATGATCAGGTAAAATTTCCAACGGGCGACAAATTAGAGGAGAGAAACCTACTCAGTAGTTTGTCACTAATCACAGAGCCCCTTCTCTTCGATGAGGTCGATCAATGGAGCTTTTCGAAATGAAACTGTTAAATAATGAACGATGGCTCTGAAGGTCTTCTCTAAACAAAAATGGAGAAATGAAGAAAAAGGGGCTTGAAACGATGCTCAAGGCCCTTATACAGAATGTATGTAAATGGGTATGTAGGCCGAACTGAGTTGTTAAACGGCAGCCATTTAACTTCTTAAAGGGTTCAGGCACGTTTTGAAGTCCTAAGGAAAAAGACAAAATCTCTAAGATTTTTGCGGTCGGTTGAAACATCGAACTGTGATTTTGCGCAAAAGTATCATAAAATATAATTCTGATGCTCTTCTCTAATCCGATTTGAGAGATACAAAGAAATCGACATCTGCTTATAAGTTAATCTGTACGAAATCCAAAAGTAACCTAAATTAAACTAAAACGCAGCTTGATCCAACCGTCCTTATTGCTAGTGTGTATCTTTTTTTGGTGCCAGCATGAGCGAAATCGTCAAGCTTAAGGATTTTATCCATTAAGTGACATCAAAATGATGATAGGCATATAATTATTTTAGAAAAAAGGATCTATGAATGTCGATACAATATAACGCCATATATATATATATATATATATATATATATAAACCTACCTTGCCTGTTGTCGCAAATGACGGTTGTGCGTGGTGATGAGCATATTCTCCTTCTATCTTTAAGATTCTTTCCCAGATGAAGCCTTTGCGTCTTAATTTAAATGCATATATGTGTAAAATACGTCCAAAATGGAAAAAAAAACAAGAGTAACACAAAAAAATCAAACTTACTGAATATTGAAACCAATAAATATTATTTTAATGTAAGTAATACTTGGGTTATTATTTTTAACACATATTTTATAAAGAAACTAGTATATAGTAGAGTAATTAGACCATACGGCCATATAAAAGGCGTATATTGTCTCTTTCTTAGTTGCACTCTTCGTGTCGTACCTATCCGTTTATTGACTTTTGGACAAGCCTTAAAATACCTGGTCAGCAAAGGTAAATTCAGCGTCACAAATTTTCTTCGACAGATCGTCTACGGCTTGGTTTCGCGCGTTTGTTTACCTGTATTTGATGTGAAAATAAAAATACTGAAAAAATATGGTTTGCGGCAAAAGTAAAGAATATGGTTCATTACAGTTTTACGATAGTTTAGCTGGTTCTTCGGATAGCCACAAGCAAGAACTGATAACCGAAACTCTGCTATTAGCGATAAAGAACGAATCGTTCCATCTAGAAGCAACTCGTGTCTTAAGTGTTCCCACCGATATAGTAATCACCGAAATCCGGAAGTCAAGATTTCGTCGAGCTGCCATGGTTCTATGCCGCCTATTTCCCCGTTTATGCTGTGCATGCAACCCTTTCACTAGTTGAACTTGCTGTGTCCTAAATACAAGGACCGACAAACCGCACAACACTTAATGAACGCGTAGAATACTGGATCTGTCTAGCTACTTCAGGTATAACTTACTGTCCAATAGCCATACGTTAACGTTTGAGTGTTACATAGGTGTCGGTAGTAAACATATTCACCTCTGATTTCACCGAAAAAGCTCGATATATTAGAAAGAAACGATCCGCTAAACGAAAGGATCGTTTTAAGACGGTATGTACGAGCTTGAGTCGAGCTGCTTTTCTAGCGAGGAACAACTCCGCTAGGGCTAGTTAGGATTGTCTGATCCGAAAAAACGGGGCCCTCCCGTCAAAAGCGAAATCCGGACATCGATTTTTACCGAAACCTTGATCGAAGTCACGCTGACAATGCCTGCGGTTCAGTACAATTTGCAAGCTTGTAAAATTTCAGTGTCGGTGAATACTTGAGGCTGCTCGTCAACAGAACTAATAGAGTGCTTCGTAAGTGGGTACGCGGCAGCGAATACCACCTCTGAAATTTCCTATTTCAGTGAGTTCATGCAAGGCAATTGTATTTTCCCTCCTACATATGTTATAAACCCATCCCAAATAAACACAATGAAGGCAGGATTACTTGATTGAATTGTTTTTGCGAATGGCGCAGCTAAATCCAACTAGGAATGTACGAGCCTAACAGGCTCGTACCGATAAAAACATCGGTCAGTTGTGTTAATGTAAAAAACATCATTGAATTTATTGATTGTTCAGCTCCAGGCTATAATGCACGCTACGTTCAATAAAACTCGAATACAACACAAAGCGTGTTTGTGTGTATGCAGTGTCTACTGATTCGAAAAGCGTGTTCGGCCATATTACCGAGACCCGTACGCGATCTGTTACATGTATAAAAAAGCCAATTGCTGATATTGGTATTGTACCGGCAACAGATATAATAGAAGCTTAATAGTTAATCATGAACTCAGTCATTAAATATAGTCCAACGAAAATATAAACGCTACGTCAGATGTGTGCTGGTAATGACTGTACGCGTATAGCTTGACCACGTGTAGTAGTCAGTAGCCCTAATAGCTGGCGGGTTGTTCTCGTCCGCCCGAAAGCCTTATTCGTTGCAGCGTGATCCTAGCCTAACATTGCAGGTCTTCTTTATTTTTTTTAACTGAGCCGCAATTATTTCGACTGCTTCTAATACACAATATATAGTGTGAATATAATACGCCAGGATCTAGTACGATTATTAGAGAAAATTCTAACTTCGTTGTAGCCGCCCCTTGTGTACGTATTATTTGTTGTCAGTTAAAACCTGAAATACTTCTCGAGTTCGACTCGTAGATAAGATCATTTCATATTAATCTCATCCGCGTGCCCCTTTTCGAGCCCCTTTTATACCGCGAATTGCTCGGTGTTTTTTAAAGCTGATATAATGATTAGAAGCACAATAGTAGCCATAGTTTTGAAGTACAAAGTTGAGTTTCAGTCTTACAACAATTAGCTACTCATATAATTGACCACTATTCGGATTGGTTTGTTACCACGCTATTACCAAATAGCTAGTTACAAATAAACTCTTGTTTCAACAAACGGCGACAATATTATTACGACTATGCGACAGGGTCAACCGATTCGTCTTAGACTAATTAATTTCACCGAAGTGTGACGGAACAGTTCTACTTAAAATAGCATTTCCCTTCATTAACTTATATATCTGTCGTGTTCAAAGCATGTTTTTATTGTTTGCCTTTGCTAGCAGCCACGACAACCCCTACCCAGGGTCTTCATTTAACAGCCAGCTTCACGTTTCCTGCGTTCCCTAATGGCTAAATCGCTCTTCGCATTCGATTTATTCACACATTATAGCTACCTGAATGTTAATGACTGCACGACCTACCGTACTCCTCAGAATTCGCCTGACAATATATAACCACTGTCCGTTCGTATCTTAAATGTACTAGTCTGTTCCTTCGTTACCTATATACGTCTCACTAAACGACTCCAGCAGCAACGTAGTCCTGACTTGTCGCTAGCTGTGTCGGTGACTTTGTTCTGAAGTTCATCAGACGATACGTTTTCCTTTATCGACTACAATGCTCTTGACGGAGCGCATTGCCGGAACAAAGCAAATCACGCATTTCCTACTCGTCGGCGTTCTCCTAACGAGAAACTTGTAGACAATGCCACCTCACAAAACAAACCTAGCCTCAAGCATAACACGGTGACAAGGCCGTTTCTTAATCCCAGATTGGCCTTGCGCCACCGATCTTAACTAGTTTTTGCAAGTACAAGTAGATTAGATACGATTAGAGTAGTTTCATGATCCGGTGATCACTGGGAGTTCTCCCCCAGCGATTCCACGGTTAAGAAAGCTTTTTCGTTCAACACAGAACGATCTCAAGACGACAAAAACGTGGTTATCCTTCAAAGTCGAAAGCGGTTTGTTGTAACCTTCACAGCAACACGCGAGCCATTCCACCTCGTCGTTCTGTTAGGTTAAACGCTTTTCATATGTGCGGTGTTTGTAGAACTATTACTCTTCAAGTCGTCAAGATACCCGGATTGAGACACCGGTAATTTCTTCTTGTCTGTGCAGACAGATCATCACCTGTGTATCCGGTATACATATAGAAGGTTTATGTTCGTGCGAAAAGGATACGTGTTTATACCGGTTCTTCTTCGAGGTCAGGTCGTCTGAAGCCTAACTGACAAAAGGGAATGGTAAGCAAGTAAAACAGAATAAAATGGCACCTTGTCACGTTCAGATACGTCAGAACATACATTATATAAAAGTTGTACCTCACTATTAACCGACACAATACGAGAGCTTACACGTGATGAAATGTATACAATCTTTGGCATTTTGTTCGGGACATCGTGTGTATAACATGTAGGAGTCTGCCCGATGTAAATATATCTTTATATAAATGTAACTATATGTATTTGTATATAAATTGCTCAAGCTGAAAGTGATTTTGATTGGATGATAGATAGTATTATTTAGAATCGAGTTTTTAGTGCCGTTGCACAGCATTCAATATGAACTTTTCATCGTAGCACCTTCAGATTAATCAGGCAGGTTTTTATATACTGCGCACCTGGAATCTCTCGCTGGTTATTGCCTGTTGGTCATGGATTTAGCGTTTGGTTTGAGCAAATCAGATGCTTGCTTGACTGTTTGGAAATGCGTGGTTTTCGCCTACTACTGACTGCCTTCATTGTGCTCTATTAAGGGTAGCTGGCGGACAAGATCCAGTGGTGCGGTCAAACGACTGTAACCAATGACCAGAAACGCCTGCATTTCTATTGGCCATCGGTCAGTCGATCGTCTCGTAACTGTGCTCGACAGCAATCGCACTGAAGTGTTCCGAAAAGATTTACGAAGCCCTCTCGGGAAACCGGCCTGACTAGCCAATATCCAGCGATCACCAGAATTACTATTCGGCGCGATCGCGCTCCATATCTATCTTGACATAGAGTCCAAGCACGCCAAATTTGATGGAACTTCTCCGCTTAAGAACGGTAAGCCGCGCCTGTTGCAGGTACAAAATCGACAAATACGAAGCATAGCCGGCGAAAAAATGCCACCAGGCATGAAGTTGCGTAATCGGCCCTAGAATAACAGGTAGTCGCTGACGGATGTGTCGAAGGTTTCGACAGAAGACGTTGTCAATGTTCCATACACAGAAACCGATAAGATAAAGGCCCAGCGACAGAACAAACCATCGCATCGGGAAGTACTTTTTCCTGCGAAAGTCAGAACACAGAAGACAGGACAAAAACATTTGATATAGGCATTAAGACAATATCAGATGAAACCAACGTAAAATGAAGTGCAAACAGCGTTCAATTTCAGCGAAAACAAAAAAGTCATCCCAGACTTCGTCGAAAATTTTAGAGTTTTTCCTCACATGTACGAACATTATTACTTGTAACATTTGCCTTGTGAATCATTATTAGGTTTTTATAGTGGTATCATCATTTAGGCTTAGGGCACCGCTACACATACCTTTTTCCAGCCTCGGCCACTCTCAGTATCTAACATTAGGTTTAAGCTAACACATTACATTTATGAGTAATAGGCCTGTTAAATAACTCACCTAGATAATATATAGCTATATAGGAAGCAAGCTGTCACCAGCAGCCCGTAAGCTACCTGATGGAAAATCGGCACGTTGATGGTTATATAAATCACGGTGATGACGCTACCGTAGGTTATAAGCAGCGAAGCTAGCCACCAATTTATTTGCGACCTACTCGAGTTGATGTCGAACCTGCATTGATCGGACAAAGAAGAAGAACATAGCGAAAACGTTACCCAGAAAAATTCGATAGGTCGATGTAGAACCATACCTTTGCGAAGAGCAAAGGAGGCGCTACATGACTCAAGTTTTCCTACTGCAAAAACAAACCCTCGTAGGGTGAACGGAATAGGTGGCCGCAGGAAAATATTAAAAAAAAAAAGCCACATTTATTAATAGTTAGCCTTCGAATTGAAGGAGAAGCGCATGTTTCTCCAATCTTCAATTTGAAACTGATCGCATGAAAGGGTACTTACAGCGCATAGGCAGAAGCCAGGGTGCCCCATACCATGGGCAATTCATCCATCAACTGCATTCGATAAAGTAATGTCATGTGGAATAGCCACGATCCTATGCCCACAACTGCAATATAAAAAACAATTACAAATCGCCTGGCAGAAAACAGCTCCACAATAGCGATAGCGAAAATGATTTTAAGGTTCCTCTACCATCGCATGTAGCATCTGAAATATTTCAACGCATCACCTAGATACGTGCCATACGTACTTCTTCTATATTAGCATATCTTTCTCTGTACGATAGTGCTGGTGTAAAACTTCAAATATTTACAGCTTATTTTCACACCGATTACGATTTAAGGTTGGTGTTCATAAAATGTACCGCTCTTCATTTTTTTGACTATTTATGCTTTTAAGTGTTCCTTCATCGTTATGGCTAAATAAAAAAGGGGAAATTTATTTAAGCTACTCGGCGATATAGATGAATCACTGCGGTGATATTTGTATTGACAGATTGTTCAGTGCAATACAAATGGCCGGGGAGAAACTAAAAAATCTAATATGAAGTAAAATGTATTTGGAAAAAAAACTTCTATGATCCCAGTCATGCCGATCGAGACAAACCGCATGGTCGTAGGATAATCTACTTTCAGCCCACACCGAGGAAGTAAACCCGAAATAGCAGACCCAAGGGGCGCAGCCTATAACATCGTAACGTCATTTTGCACCTCCTTAACTTACATGTGGTATATTTAGTTTAGACAAAGTAGAAGAAGACGGCTACTCCGTTCCAGAAGTATGAAGGTAAAGCAGTCTCTCTTGAGGGTGAAAAGGCGTCCTGATAGCAACGAGCTCATGCAGTGATTAAATTATTTGAAATAAGCATGCTAAAGGAACTTCTTTTATGTGGTCAAACGGTGTTGAGGATATAGTTGATTTTCGACGACAGCTGTTCTCGGTGTAATAGCACTGATTTATGTCGGCACTTAAAGGTTTACATTTTCGTTAAATCATCCACAGATAACGCTTTAACTGAATAAACCGAAAGAGGAATTGTTGGTGATGTTGTAATTTCACACAGTTCTATTGAAAAAAAAAACTTGTTACTTGGTTCATCGACTCAAGATAGAGTTCTATCTATAATTAACAGGCTATGAGGGGCAGCAAATTTATTTCGATGCGATCACGGGGTAAAAGAAGCCTTCTGCCGCCTTTGCCATGGGCTGTAGTTATTACTATATACGGCAAGTTGTAACGGGACGTTGCTTTGGAAGCGCTCAACGTACGAATACCGAAACCTTTCCTCCTTGATCGATTTATCCTCATCATGAGACAGTTAGCGCGTACAACGCTAAATGATGAAGTAGATAAATAGGCAATAAGAATATACCCAATATGAAGTTAACCGCATGCGATGTGTTCAAAGGTCTGTAACTACGACTTGCCTGAAGTATTATATAAATCTAATTTCGGCTTGTAAGTGGTCGTAAGGTATTGCAGAATTTTCTTCCAAGCAGAAACTTCTACGTAGATTTTCTGACAGCGGAAGCTATAGCTGCTATAAATGCCGAATATATACTGGCTACATGAAAATGTATATTGTCGTATTGAGATTAAGTGGCGTTTTTATATCGGTTCACCTTTAGCGGACCTTAGATATAGCCTGCAAACATAAGAAACTTTCAAGCGGTTATATTTCATTTAACTTAACGGGGTTATCGGCGTAGTTAGGATGGCTGTTACGCGATGTATAGCTGGTTTTTTAGTAGGCCGATACAGGTACTGGCTTTGTAAAATCGAATAACCCAATTGCTACGATCCAGCTCTCAGAATATTCACATAGCCAAATAACGCACGGCAGACGCCCAGACCTAAGCGTAGAACTGCACAAGTGTGTTTTTAGCGCACCATTTGTTTCCTCTGAAGCTTCCGGTTCGAGCTCAGTGTTGGCTATCATTCTCGTATACAGAGATCCGATATCATCCGATTTTTGACAACAAAAGAGTCTGCCATTCCTGTTGCGGACTGCATTATAAATAATTCACTATAATTATACACGAGGCCCTGACTGGTACTCCATCTAAGCTGTACGTATGCCTTTCAGTCCGCCGAATTATCCCGACGCTGGAGGCCGAAGTGAGAATTTACATTTTCAAGGACAACTCTATTTTGCAGAGAGCGGACAGTTTGCGGTCGGTAATAGGCATTGTCGATCAACTAAGGACGATTTTCCAATTTAAATCTATCAACAATTACATTGGACTCCATAATAAAATGTCTAAATGTGTATAAGGTAGTGATAATTACAAAGTAGCTTCAACTGAACACAGCGGAAAGCATAGGCTTTTAGTAGACGCTGTGAAACTACAGAGAACAGGAGACAATCTAATTTTTTTCATTTGGCTAGTCATTTTTTTCATCTGAGACGAGTGGCCGTTGCGGTTCGGTCCTCGGATATTTCTTTAATATCGTATGGTATACAAGAAGTAATATTCAGCTAACCTTTTATGCAGTATGAATGATGGGTGTCGTTGTTTAGTTTACTTCGATTTATGTTAACCGCCCTGCCCTAAGAACATTTTCAGTGCAATATTTTTTACGACTAGGTGTTACTAGTCGTACTAGGTGTTACTAGACTAGGTGACTAGGATATACTTAGTCGAAACCTCCAGTTTCTCTAGACTTGGACGAAATCTAGGCTAAAATTTATAAATGCGCCGTGAAATTAGCAAAAACGTAGGTAACAATAAAGTAATACGATTTTTGTAAGGTGGCATCGCAACGGTTCAATTCCAAATTCATTCTTAACCATTGGCAAATAGAATCTCGTATGGATAATATCGTTTCCTTCTTATTTGAAAGGATCTGTCGAACATTTCGCGTATGCGGCGCAACTGGGAGGTCCTTGTTAGGGAATGTTGCGTGTCTGTGTTTAACCAGTTGACACAAATTATATATCTGAAGTAATTTAAAGTTGACAAGTGCCGTTGTCGATCAAAACGAATCGACGGTTATAGAAACAGTGGTGTGGGCATGGGCCTACAATTATTAGGGTTTTTCGGTGTTCTTTAAAACTAATTATGACAGCATTGATTTTTTGTACGATAGATTCCTTACATGAATCGTTTTCTAAACTGTAATAAAATTCAATAAAATATATAATCCTATTTCTCTAATGTTTTAATTCAGAAAGCCATTTTGAATACCTTTACAAATACTATAGTTAAATGAATACCTATATTGTATAGTATATGACCGCATGTGCGGATTACTTCTGATCACGCGTGGCCTTCTAAGCAAAAGAAAACCTCGAAACCGTCCACATCGTATACGTGAAGTGTTTTCGTTCGATAGATATTTTCTGCGTTTACTGTTCTTTGACAAAGGAGAAACAAATATGTCAGCGGCACGAGCTTCTAGCTACGGGTTCTGATTGATCACAATTAGTAAACCTTGAGCAATGCTAAAGTTGAACTCAAAGGCTGTTTCGTGACCGATTAGTTAGCAATAGACGGCTGTTATACTCGTTCACAATACACCGTCCGTATTTTCTATTTACGGCAAATCTCAAAATACGTTACGCGTACAGATTATCATAGGCGCAGGGCTGACAAACATATTTTGTGATTAGTGCTAATTTCTAGTAATTATTACGCTTCAAACTAGACTATTAATACATTAGCTTCAAAGTAAACGCAATAGTAATATGAATAGTAAAAACCAACTTCTGTTTATAGGTTACCTAGATTACCGTACCTCAGAAAAACGACACAGACCTCAGAGTCATGTTTTGCTCCACCAGACCAATATTACAGAGTTGTCTAAACGAATACAAACGTTGTATGCGCAGTAAATTAGCTTTGGGAATTGCATAAATATAAGGCCATAGGCTGTAGAGCTTTACTTTTTCGAACGTATGGTTCATTCTACGGGGCAGCTTTCCATTACATCTAAAAAAGGGCGGTCATTTTTGAAATATCGCGCCATAAGCAGTTTGATACCATTTTATAGGCTCGGTATTTTATTATTATATAATATATTAGATATATTATACTTAAAGTATCTGCCGGCGCATCTGTACTCCTGCCGAAATGAAACCTACAGCTCTTAATTATGTGTCATTCCGTCGGCATTGGCAAAAGGATAAGATAGCAGTTAGCCGTGTCAATCGTTACCCCAAATATTAGACAGTGAAAGAAGCATTAAAACAAACACTAGTTCAGGACGAAGAACACAAAGAAGTGTAAATTTTGGTAGGTGAATACTACCAATGTCGTTGCAAAAACGCTGACACCACGGTAAAAGTAGCCATAAGTGAGTGGTTCAGTGGCCATAAATAGAATAAAATACACGGTTGAAGACAGAAAGGGACCTATTTGCGAATATCATAAGCGGCTCACCAGTCATACTATCATACATTACGCAGGATGTACTATGATAATTAGTCTGTGGAAAATATTATCCTAAATGAGCTGGTGACACCGTCATGCACAAGTACAGCGCTTTTCCATATTTTTTTTTAATTGCTCTTTGCATAAACAATTGCCCGTGTAGGTGCTCTTCTAGTCAAGACCTACCGCTGCCCGAATTATAAACATGTTTATTAAATCACTAGTAAAAGCGACGAAAGTGGAGTATTACACTCGTTGATCAAAAGGCCAAAGCCCATGCTCTCCCATTATCGGAAAGAAGCTCTGCTTTTTGAATGTACTATTTGCTCCGTTTCAACCAGTGTCATACACAGTTACTTCTAAGCAAAATAATTCAAATAGACATTTTCCATGAAACACACGGTGATTCTTTCGTCGCCAAACGTTTCTCTAAAACAGTTTGACGCTATGATAGTCTTCACTTTGATCACAAGCACTTTTTTATCACGCAGGCTAACTGGTCTTCCAGCCAAGCCTTTCAACGTTTGCAAAGATCCCATGTCGGTCTCATGCCGACGAAGCGTTACCCTTAGCCGCATGGTATTCTCCCTATTCAAGTCTACCCCTCTTTGAAGACAGCATTTAAACATACTGTCTTATGAATAAACAGAGGATATGAACTAGAAGTCCAACTGTACATCTGACTCAAACCGAGTAACGCTTGGCTCCAACGAATCAGAACTGTTAAACAACTGTGCTAGCTAGCTAGCTAGCTAGCCAATTTTCATTGACACGTGGCTTAACGACATGAACTGATGCATTTAGGTGTCTCTGCGGGCAAGCTCCTTTTGGGGGGGGGGGGGTGACGGGCCTGCCTCGAGCTGGTTTTTATATCGCTCAACGACACGCCGACTGAGCCAATGCTAGATCTCGTGCATCCAAAAACCCAGTTACTAGCTTGTATCGAAATGACGATCCTCCTCCACCTAAAATATGCTGTCATTTTAACAGTAAATATTATGCCGCCAAACCTACAAAATACATTTATCTTCTATTCACGATCATACGAAACATTAGATCCGAGATCCTAACCCTGGCACTTTCTGCGGGTAGATTAAGCTGCACACTTAAAGCATCGATTTAGAATTGGCAACTGCTCGTAGCTTTCGTATTTGAACCGCTAGCGGCTTTTGACGGGTGTAACCGCCGTAATAAACTGAACGACCACTTTATAAGACGATACAAATGGTCACAAAGTGCCACAATAAAAATTGCTGGATATGCACCCGAAAACAATTCAAGTCACCCCACAATAAAATGACCAAAAACATGTTAGATTCTACGATATCTACTAGTGAGTATGAAATCAGCATGGCTAACGTTCCCAATTAATTTAATCGATGGTAAATTTAGTTCTTCTATTCGTTTATTCTACGGACAGACGCTGCATTGTTCCGGATATAACGAATGACACCGACTTTGTGAAAGTAAATTTTTATTATTTCCTTGCTTCGTTTCTCATAAAGAATATTTAGAAGGGTTTTACGGTAGACCGTTGCCCTGGTCTAGGAGTAACAGGGTCATCCAGCTTCCGGTAAATGAACAAAGCTACAAGATTATAATTAGCGCTTTTCGAATGAATAACCTAATAACAAACAATTCGAAAGTCAGTAGACGATAACTCATTGTCAGCGTTCAATGCATATAATTGACCAGGCCAAGCACGAAGGACAAACATCAGCCTCTGGGAATCAGCATACGATTGTGGTGTTTCATTTTCCTTGTTGCCAAGGCACAAATCGTGTTTAGTTGATTCCCAGTAAAGCCTTGAGTATTCAGAATCTTCAATGTTCCAATAAAGATTTGTTATTTTTGATCAGCATTAACGAAATCAGCGAGACGATTTTCAAGTATTAACAGAGTCCATCTGAGTGGAGCTTACAGCAGCGCAATTCATCTCAATGAGGATCCATACCCCCCAATGAATCAACGGCATCCAGGTAAACATTAATATGGCATACAACAAACTTCTTTTTTTTATACAACAAAATTATCTAGGGCTTGTCTACATCTTGCCTGAACGAACGCTTTTAAAAATCGTTGCAGCAAAATCTCACATATATGAATGCAGCTTATGGCGCCTAAATGTGCTCTGCCCACAACAGGTCGAGCGATCCGCTCGTAGAGATGCCAAATCGGTTTGGTGCGATCATAATATTATTTCAGTTCCTTGTCGGCCATGAACCACCTTTTCCTGTAGCAGCTAACATCCTTTATTGCCATAACTGGATATCACAATCTAGTTGATAAAAAAAAAAAAAAAAAAGAAGAAGAAGAAAACAACGTTTTTGCGGATAATGCCGGCATAAAACGGAAATACCCAGAAAAATAAAAAGTCACCTTTGCTCAGCTCCCTGTGGGCTGTTTCCAGATGTTACATGCCCTTAAGTATCGTTTTAAGTTTCGCATTAAAGGTTATAGCGCGGCTTCGTTGACATACGAAGCCGCTAAACAAACCAAGATTTGATGTGTCTTTTCATAGCTGATCTTATGACGGGCCAACTGTGTGCTATACAAAATAGATACTCTTTGTCATCCAAACATATTCGCTGTTTTGATCACTCTCAATTCTACCACAGAACGATCGACAGGCGATATTAACTGAATTTAGATTTGTGCTCAAAATTTCACTTAGTTATTGTTGTTACTAATATTGTGCGGCATAACACCTACTGATACCCACGACTATTTCTATGATCGGCACAATGTCCATACTTTTCTCGGTAGCGCAAGAAGGTGTGTTTTTATAATCTAATTTCAGATCTACAATAGTTCGCCAGAATTCTATTATTATATGAACACTGTCACATACAGAATACGTTATAAATCTTGATGTGGGCGAAAAGAATTCCCCAGAAAGTGTGTTTTCACGAAGACATAGTCGATGCGCCCAAAGTGATATCTGCGCGATCCACCAAATACCGTATCGATATAAAGAATTCCTATAGTTTGCGATAAGTGAAATTTTTGTATTTGGTATTAAAGAGGATTGGCAGTTGTAAACTCTACCGTCAGAGTTGTCTCTACCGTCAGTTGTAAACTGTACCGTCTCTACACAGAAGAAACGCGGCGAAGTCGGACCTGGTATCTGGAGGGATTTATGCAATGTGTGCGTCTTTAAATGCTTGCCTACATTTTAGAAACGTGTTAGAGACAGCAGACTTTTGTACAAGACCGAACTAGACTTATAGAATTCAAAATATGTGTTGAATGAGGAACTTCACTTAGTGGAAATGCTGTTTTCTGCGAGTTGGCCCGCTCGTGTCCTCGCAGACATACAGGTCCTCGCAAGAGCCGCTGGCTTTCAGTTGCCCGATGTATTTCTCGCTGGGAAACCCTATTCACCTTCACCGCGTATTGTCATGCCAATTTAACAAAGCCGAACAAGCTTGGTTCAAGGGACGTTATGTTTACCTAAATGTATGCGCTTTCGTGCATTATAGTTTCTGCGTTAGTCTTCGTTACATGACAAGGCTTGGCGATATTAAAGACGCATATGAAATAGATGGTTTGGATTTTTGGTTGGAAATAGAACAACGTAAAGATAATTGCTAGATTGCTATACTCGTTCGTTGTGGTAGATAGCGGAAAAAGATGTAAACGTGGCCAGTACGTCACAATCGAGAGATACAAAACGGTCGGTCTCGGACGTTACAAATAAGTAATTTCATTTCAGTTATATTCACATATTTGTAAATACTTACAGATAGGTTTTAAACCGCTCATCGGTACAAAACACTATTTCCGGCTATTTACTTTTATTTATTTGTCTACTATTTATCTTCTATTTCATCTGATATAATAGTATACAGAAGTAGAGCAACGTCTTAAACACCCGATGATAGTTTGAGATTGGCGTGATCGATAGCAATCTCTTATATATTATATTATGTACATTGAAATTTTCAAGTTTTTGGATCGAGTTTGTTTTGAGAACGTTTGGGTCTAACACAAGTATGCTTTGCTTGCAATACTGACTGGGTAAATACCTTTAAAATAATATAGCTTTAGATTTTTGGGTAATAGATTTTTTGGGTAACTAACTCTGCATTTCGCATTATATACTTGACCATCACAAACACAGATATTCCGGAGAAATGTGACCACCTATGGTAGTATGTAATTATGCTCAAACATACCATATGACGCTTCATAACTAACTTCATATTTGACGAGTCCCTAGAATATACAGCTGCAGTCCATAATCAATATACAAGCACAGGTGGAGCTCTAAAGCTTAAGTAAAAAATATTACCTGAAACATGAACAATTGAATCCGTTCTCTTTTTTTTTTTTATGTTCCGGCAAAGATGCTCCTTCCACTAAATGGCATTATATTTAATAATGTTTTAACATACTTTTAGCTATTCTTTCTGGTTCAACCAACCCTTGTACGAGGCTTTAGAAAGTCGTTTTCTAGTTCTCATACAACAGTTTGTCCTTAATTCGTCAAGTTTCTATCTGAACCCAAGATCTAACGACAATAATTACGGCACACTCTACAAGAAATAGAAGCCGCCAAGTGGGCCTGTTCTGTCCATAGTTGGCCTGATCTATGCCCTGTCACCTGTTGAGCGAATGAACAGGTGGTCAATCGCCTACTGTTTTCCGAGTTGCCCAAAAGACTGAATCCAATTTCAGAGCCACGCCGGCGACCCTGCCTAGTAAACGCCAGGTAATCGATTCACTTCTCGAGAGTGATTTTCTATACAGCGCTCTGGTCAGGCTGTCAGGTATCC
>NW_019213737.1:27885-41488 GCF_002532875.2 Varroa jacobsoni
CACACACACGCACGCACTCCTATACGAACAGGCGTACATTTCAACAAAGACCAGCATAATAAGCACTACCCAAACCTAGGCACACACTTGAGCGTTATCCCCGTGTCCTGAAATAAAAACAAAGGCCGTTGCCAAATCTTGCCTAACGTCGAATAACTTCAGCAACGCTGCGTTAACTTGCTTCTCTCTGTTTTTCTGTTGCTGCCAATTTTCTAGATAATCCTATTAGTAGCGTTCGAAGCACAGTCTGCGGCATGAAAGTCATATCGAAGCATTGCACGGTAGGTACTACACAGTACCCGGGCAGATAATTTAAGGTCCTTGCGGTGAGGGTAGTAGTAGTAGTCGGAAGCACTCGGTAATCGTAATATTTTATATATTTAGTTAGGATGCAATCGGCGAATTCGGTATTAACAATATGCAGCTGTGAGATGTCAACGGTGTTTGGATCGTCAGTAACGAGCTATGCTATCTCTGCTCCACAGCCTACAGCCAGCAGAATCTTAGGGGGGCGCAGGGTGCGGGTCTATATTCGTCCTGATTGTCTAACAGAATTAGATTTCGAGCCGGCGTAAGTAATTAAATAGAAGACAAGTAAAATAGCATAGCTGCAGGGTAAAGTACTAACCCATTGGCTACATTTACTGGACGAACAAATGAGGTCTAACGGATTACTGGAAGCGGCAGATTCCCGGATAGGTGTTATTTAGAAAATGGCGTTAGAGACAAGGGTAGCAGAATTAATTCGCGCGCGTCACTGCATTCTGCTTGTATAGATCTGGATGCAATGGTAGCAGCTTTATAAGTGTGAGACCGATGCAACTACAATGAATATTTAGACTAACAGAAAATACAAGGTGGTTACGGGTCGCCTTTTAAGGCCAGCGTATGTGCGAATATGTCAGAATGTCGCGGGCTAGAACGATTTAGAGTAGCATATAATTTTTCTTTATGCTTATATACTTGATTGGTTTTGTACTTTATACGGTACAGTACATATGAGGAACAGTCGAACAAAATTACGTTTGTTTAGTGTAATACAGGCGTTATACTTACTAATATTTTACGGTTTCTCACATGTAATCAACATGAACGCAATCTATTTCAAGGTTTTTGAACACAATCACAGCTCTTAGATTTTGCATTAATGCCCTTCGTAGGGTAGCAACTGAATGAGCTAGACGTTCTCTAGTTGTGCTTCTAGTTTACAAAATCTGACCAAAAACATGACAAGCAACGGTGGGCTGCTTTGCGGGTGGACGTGCCCTAAAGCGTCCAGGACAGTGGCAAAAAAAATTTATGACGAACACAGAAAGCCCCCTTGTTCTACAGGATAAGCGATTCCCATGAAAAGGTCAACCCCTCCGGGTATCTTTTTCGTTAATTAGCCAGATCCAATGGCTATATGTATGTATCTATATATATAAAGGCATGGATTATAACGATTCACCTTGGCTCGTGTACATAACGGGAAAAAACTAATATCATGCTCATTTATTTTCGAGTAGGCGAGCGTCCATTGGCAGCACTCAGGTCGGTTGTTGTTAATTAATTTCCATGCAACTACAAATGCTTTGAATGGCATACGCCGTTGAGTACTTATTATGAAATCAACTCAGATCTACATAAAATGAAGATAAAATAAGGATGATCTGTTGGCAACTTTGAACCTATAAATGCACCCCTTTCACTTTGATCGCTCAATAGTTAACACTAAGAATAAATGTATCGCTATAAAATAGGCGGTATGCGACTAAATCAAATTTGCCGCTGTCATCACAACAACCACTGAGAAGAGACCCTACGGTAGGACGCACTGATCAGTAAATCACCCGGCTTTGTCGGTTAATTTAATTTGTCCGGAAAACGCTTTCTATACAGATCACCCTAATGTACAGCATCTACAAAGATAAGACATATCTCGACCCACGACCAAATAACATGGTACTATAATAGGATACCTCTGATAGAACCTGGTATAGGTTTTAAAAGTTAGTTATCACTCAAAAGGCAATATGGTAGTTCATACTCTATAGAGCCCCACACCCTTAGCCGGAAATGAAGGCATATTTTAGGCCTTTTATTGTTGCGGCCCCCTGCCGTCGCCCTCATTGCTTGTTTCGTATGGTTTTTAACGGTGTGCATAACGCAATAAATGTGCGATTACTACCCATCCCGGCCTTCAACGCGCCGAAGCAACACTCATCCGCTAGCTATAAAATAACGACATATGAATTCTATATTTAAGTGACACATTCTATTTTGATGCAACGAGGCGTTGTATTCGTTCAAGATTCTTCATATATAAATCTGTGTCTAGTTTCCATTATGGAGAAAATCGAAAAAGGGAAACGTGCTTTATTTTGTTTTTTATCTCCTTTATTTGTTTGTACCGATTGGGTCCTGCTTTTGTTTAGAAACTAACAGAATCTCCACAGACTAGTAAATTACCACTATGCCAAGCACGTTCTCCTATCAAGTTGTTTGGAGCATGAAAGCTCCATGTTTATTATTTGACTACTTCCTAGCCGACGGCATGCGAAGCGTACAGATATGGCGGACTACTTGGCTCATCTGGTTCGTATACACCATACTTTTCCACACTGTTCAAAAGCTCTTAAGGCCTGTATTACTGAGACTACAGAAATGTCGCCATTTTACATTGTATCATACTGTCATGTCAAGATTCAGTTTAGAATGGTCGCACTAGTTCCTTTTTTGAGAAGTTACACTTACTGAGCAAAGAGGCGTAGCAGAGGACAATCCGCATCCCGATATGGTGCTTAAAGCCGAGGTAGATTCCCCATAAAGGCGGAACAATCATGATCAAGTTAGACACCGTGTTCCCTGCAAACAGTCGAATCAAGAGTAGGATAACGCTGCCAACGTCAGTTCCGATGACTACGAAACAGCACAGAGAAAAAAGTCCAGTTCGAGTGTGCTGACTCTCATACTATCAGAGACGCCTATATAGCCGAACCTTTTCTATTCGTTTAATTAAACACTTTTGAGCTTTTAATAAAAAAAAAAAATAAAAAGACATGCCAGTGCGTAAAGTTGCTGTTAGTCGTTTCCGACTGAGAGGATATTTTCGGACTTTTAGGTAATTGTAAGTATCGCTTTTATAGCCAACATCCATGGCCAGTGGAAACCCAAGCTAACATAGGGCAGAACGCTGAGAACTCTATTACAGGATCTACCATCAAAGTGCGCGAAATCTTCACTAGTCCGTCCACTTCGAAGCTAGACGTTTCGTCTGTCTGCCAGACCCGGCAACAGACCTCAATGAATGTGGGATTCGACCTCTGTGGATCGGAGTCGAAACACAAATATTATTTGCGATTACAATACAAGCAAAAGAGCCAAATGACAATTCAATGCCCTGATAAACCTACGTCCGTATAGCTTGCATTGTTTGAGTAAGATTCGATGCAAAACAACTGCTAATGAACCAATAGTATAAACCAGATAATAAGGATAAAAAGATAAATGGCCGGCTTACGTAATTCCAAACTTAGTATATTTTCATTCCGATATTCTATTATAATTCGAATGCGTACGAGACAAACAATTTACAATCAAAATGTCATCTAGTTTTGAAATAACGCTACCATTCGGTGCCCAAAAGTGGTTCAGGGTCCGCTTATTAAATCCAAACCTATTTAAAGATCTTGCTTAAATCGAAAACCCTTTGACGCTCCCTTCAATGTATTGTCATTATTACTAGACTACAAATCTAGTGCATATAATAATCTTCCTCTTAGAAGACGTGAGAAGATTATCGTGTTCCACAGGGTCGCGCCGCCTGCTCACTGAGAAAGACTGCTACAGCTTCGTTCCAGGAATCCCACAGTAATCGACAACGTCTCATGTTCCTTTTGCTGGCATTCAATTTTTATAGCCTTCAGTACTCCTCAAATACACTTGGTAAAAAAATAAGATGCCCCTACAACTACAAACAAATTAATTTTTCAAAAATGCACATAGCAACGATGAGCAAATTGTGCCCTTAACATCCACTAACAAATGAAATACATGTGGATTATCAGTGATGCATGAATCAGTCAACCAGCTGGAAGTACGCTACAAGGGTAGTTGATATTTAGTTTAATTGGGACATATTCCGGCTACAAATATACGGTTGATTAAGTATAACAGTCCTGGACCAACATACGCCCAACATGAGCATAGTAAATATGTACGGAATTTTTCTGTGTATACATGGATAATGGATGATTGTGGTTTAGCGAAAGCCATGACCGAGTCCGTCTAATTGTAAATGAAGTAAGAAATGGCAGAATATTGCAATAACAAAAAGTATATTTGACGAGAACTGGACGCGGCAGTGGCCAATCACTCTATCATCATGGTTCAAAGTTGGCTTACTCAGCTAATTTACAAAAATCGATACTGACAATTTCTTTGCAACATACAATAGTCAAGACATTTACACGCTTACTCACGAGGAGTGTTCGTTAGATAAATGTTTGAAGAGAGCCTTTAAATATAGTATATATTATATGAAATAATATATACTATATTTCAAGGCTTTATTATTTCATATACGTTCGGGTGTCTATGCTTATGGTGGAATAAACGCCATATCGAAACGGCTCCGAAGGTACCTTCATGGAATAGTAGATGTTACCTTTGGATTCTGGTTAGATAACATCTGTTTTGGCAAATCCTCCATGCTTTAGAAGAAGAATATTTTGCCGTCCTTGGCGCCCTCATGTGCCATCCTCTGTGACTACGCAGTCAAAAGTGATTTAGGGCCTCTGTTGTGTTTAGATTGTTTATGTTTGGTGAACGCAAAAAGTTGTGTCTGAACTGCGATGGTGCTTGTCCTCCTAGCCTAAGGACATCAGGCTTTCGAAGTAATACGGAGTAAAGCTATGCGCTGAATTACAATCCAAGTCCACGAAATGATCCAGGGTTCAATGAATGAGAGTGCCGCAATAACAGACATCATTTGACTGTGAAGCTTGTTATGCTTGATTTCCTTAAGTTAAGGTGCAAATCAATTCAAATTAATCTAACAGTAAAATTGAAAAAGCTTATATATGTAATATATCTATTGTGTTAACAAATTTACACAGAGTCATGATTTCCAGATAAAAATCTAAGTAAGATGAATGAATCTTCAACTGAGCTGTTGTTTGACAATGCTTGTTTTACAGAAGACGCCACACGTCAGCTTTATGACGTGTGCGTATTACAACTGTGACAAAATTACAGAGAGGTGGACATAGCGAAATATAGTAAATACGCCTAATTACGTTTGAATACAAGGGCTTTTTACAAATAGCCGTAAGCAAACGACAACATTTCCATGCGCTTTTAATCTAAATTAATGGCAATTTCGGAGCTCATCATAATGTCATTTCGTTAGCCGTGAAGCAAAGACTGCGTATAGCCAGCTGCCTACGATTCCGAAGTTTTTTTCAATAAATGAGCACGGACACGTTTTCAGCAAGCACCGTGCATATAGATCATACTGTGCTGTGTTGCCTATGAAAGCTTGAGTCCTTATGAGAGTAAGCCAATGCGTAGTAGATTTTGTCCAGGGTTCAGCGATTTTAAGACCATGACCAATAACGAAAATGCTGTGCTATTGAACTCTAATCCATTCACAAGCGCTTTCGAAGGGTTTTGGCTCTACCTAGCTAAATCCAGTACACCTGTTTTTCAGCCTACCTTAAGCACAAATATGGCGGTCACTACGAAACTTATCAAATCTATACGATTCAAGTATAACTTGCACTGCTACATACTAGTTCAATGATAGATACGCGAATAAACAACGCTCAGACAGATGTACATGGTTAGGCGCCACGAGGTCCTATCTATAAAAGCGATCATCTCAAGGACCAAAAGCGACGGATCTGCCCCATTTCATTTTATATAGTCCCAGATAGTGAAGATACATAGTCAGTCGTTATCGAATCGTTAATGACTAGACTTCGATAGTTTATGTTTCCAGGCGATGAACCTCTACGGGATAGATTTGGCGAGCTTAGCAAGACGCGCGAAATATGGTAGTTCCTTTACAGTTGCGTAGCAGTGGTATTTAGCTAAAGTCTGTCGGCTAAGTGCCAGTTGGATACATTTATGATTCGGTAATTTCTTACGAATAAAAATACTAAAATGGCTCTTTCACAGAACGATGCGTAACTCCACTTACGATTCACTGAAGCTTCACTGGCGACCTATGGGCGAACATAAAATCGTAGATGTATTATCCAGGAGGCCAAGTCCGGGCCGGTGGCACTTTATGCTCATCAATTTCTTTAAACAAAATTCCTTTTAAACAGAACTCGAGGATTACGAACCTAAATCTCTTCGTATATATATATATTATATATATATGATAAAAGTGTCACTTAGGCTCTTGCCAATATCAAATGTATATGTACACCAATACCTAAAGAACTACGGTTTATTCTTCCTCTTTTTCGCTACTTTTTCACCATCTTCATTTATGCCCGACCCTCCCATAACATATGAATGCATAAGGTCAATGAGGGCAAAGCCTTCGAATCGTCCGCCTCTGAATTGTTCCAATGGAATGATTACTTTCCCTTCTCTTATATGTGCATAAATGCAAAGTGTTTAGCTCTACGCGAAAGCAACAACGATTTTTGTTTGGAGTTATTCGGTTGGCCCAATGTAAAGCCACTAGAATCGACTCTTTCAGGTACACTGCAATCATTGCATAGGCAGACCAAGGCCTTTATTCTGAGGTCTATCTAACTAACGTATCTAAATACAGGAGATGGCACAAAACAGGTTGACGTAATATTTAATAATGTCAGTTTTATTCTTTAGCAAAATTATAGTGTGATGACAACGTTATAGTTGTTATGTTTTGTTTATTTAATAGAAATCACTACAGACATACTGTTAAAATTAACTGTTACTTACAGAATTCGGCCATATAGAAGCTGATTTCATAGTTGTACTCGCACCAGTCGAGTGTCGAGGTTGGGGGACCCCAGAAACCAACCTTGTCTACCTTATTCGGGGGTGAAGGTGGCATTTTGCCACTGTCTGATCTTTGTTCTGGCTGCTGGAGGTCTTGTGGAGGAGGACTACGATGAATCACCGTGTGTGTTCCAACATGTACAATACCTATAACTGCATGCCAACTTTTCTCCACGTTTATTTTTCACCTATTTTCTTTCACTTTGCCGTCGTGAAAATCCCTGCCGCAGGTACTCAGTGGTCTGTTCTCAACATACTGAGAGTTTAAAACACAAGGTTTGCGTTTTTTCAACTGCGACCTCTGCAACATCGATACGGTTCCACACACTGCGAACGGCAGAGAAAGGAGCACTAATCAACATCACGAACAGTATCCGCTGACACAAAAAGATTTTTTTTTGAGGCACCGCATACAAAGTCTGCTTCAGGCAGCATCCAATTGTCGATCAGCGCGAAAGCCGTCAGTGTCGATTTGACCCCCGGAAAGAGATGTTCATCAGCAAGAGCCTTCCCGAATCCTCCTAGCTCTATTCAATCGTCACTGGTCATTGAGTCTTAATATTATTACTAGTACTACCAACTATTGCCAGTTCCTGCAACTTCTAGCTGCAGCAGCATTGTCCACCTATAACAATGCAGCATTGAACATCTCGTCTGTTCGCTCGTCGGTTTTTTCGGGTGTCGCTCCGACTGTCGATTTTTTGAACTGTTCGCTTATCCTAATTGGTGTCCACAAATCTCTGCGACCCGATTACTACTTTCCGGTTCTTGGATGTTCTGCTGCCGATCGTGCCAAAACTTTGCCTACTAATAGTTGTCGCTTTGCGTTACGATGGTGACTACAATGGGCGGCCTGCAGATATAATGTGCTTTCGTTCTGCTAATTCTCTTCCATGTGGTGGCGGCCCAGGGGCTTTTCGTCTTCACTGGCCAAAATAGCAGCCGCAGAGATAGTCCTGGTTGATGTTAGCAATGCTCACTAGTGTCAGCGATTTGTAACGGCGGGAATAAACGGACCATGGGCGCTCTCGGACCTTGTTGCTTCCCTGTCCTATCCTCGTATGGAAAAGAGGACCCGCCGATAAGCGACGGGTGTAGGATGTAGTGGTAGCCGCGGATGAGGCGGCAGGAGCGGCAGTAACTCAAACCAATAAACAACCGAAGTAATAGGTAAGGGCAACTAGCGGGTTGAGCGAGGGTGAGACCGGACAACAATAATAAATAGACAAGTTCGTAATTCGAATGGGCTAGCATGGGTTGTTGTGGTGTGTACAATCGCCGCAAATGGAAAGGACACATCAGGCATAGGTAAGGAAGAGAAGGGTTCGCGCAGACGACGGCAGAAGACGCCCTCGTGGCTGCCAGCTGCAGGCGGCTATCGGCAGTTGTGTAGGAGCGCCGCGCTAGATTTAAATGTGAAGGCGGAGAAAGAATCGAGAAAATGCAGGCGGAATGCCAGCTGAGCAACGCGCAGATTTACTACAGCGAGTACGCTGTATCTTATTTGTATTCGTTTTTGGTGCTTGATCAAGGCGAGATACAAAATTTGATAGAAGTTTCCGCACTCGCTTGTAGCCTAGCTGTGAAAATCAATTAATAAGGATCAATTACATTCTCCAGAGGAAATTCTAACGAAACAAGTTTCTAACGAAAATCCTATGTGATTATCAGATGTGGGTCATACTCTTTTCGCTTTTTAATATCGAGAATAAAGCTAGCCACAGAACCACCCTCTCCCATTGTTTACGTTGTCCCCCAGGAGGGAGGATTGAGGTGCCATGGCAAGCACCTCGTCGTTTCGAACGTTCGTATTATATACGCTAGCAAAGTGAGTGGAACGAAACGCTGAAGTGAGTTCTGTCCGACGTTCGCTCGTCGCCTTCGAAAAGAAACAGGATAAACAAAGTGAAGATTCCTAGGTTCTTTATCGCTTTGAAAGCAGCTAACAGCAACCGATTCATTTCGCGTCGGATATTATCATCACGTCACTGGTAAATGTCGTCTCCTAACCACTTTCGAAGACGGCGTAATACGTACAAGTGAATACGCAAAACAATTGAAAGTTAATTGACCCTTAATATATTAGCAAAGTTTGAAGAATTGGAACTGTGCCCACACGACATTGTATTATTATTTTTTAATATACGGTTGATAGATGTCACACTTGTGTACGCTCGTAGAACGCTCTGTGACCAGTTGATTTTTTTTCGTTTTGAGCTTCGAGCCGAATACTATCTTGCCTGATTGCGTTTGACTAAATCATGCAGCGTCACTGCTTCGCTGTGGGCGACTTCATTGGATTTTACAACTATTATTCAACAGTATCGTGCCGTTGATTATTCCACTGGACAATCCTGAGCTATAGAGGTGCCGCGTGCACGTCATAAGATTAAGTGGAGGTAATGTCTGCGAGGCGGTTACTTGCTAAATGCTCCACGTAACGTCGAAGTGTCGCTACAATCTCTCTGAGGTGCGATGAGCTTCTACCATAATCGCCTTGCATCAAATTGACAGTATTACTTTCAACGCCCTTTACTATTTTTCTATAAGCGATCAAGCGTTGTTCTATCTGGCGGAATTTTAAGGGATTATATAGTATTACAGTCGAAAGGTTTACTTACAAGCTCAAGCGCGTTGTCTAGCGCAGAACTAATTAACGAGTGTCTGTTGTTAAGAACAGACAATTCTGTTTGCGGATAGTGGGCGAAAATACGAAGAAACCTAATGTGCTCGGAGAGCACTACTTCCGGTTTCGTACCTGTGGGGTAGCGTACCCGTTCGGACTTACTGCCTTACAAGAAGTAAATATTTTCAAATTTCAAATCAAGCAAAATTTGAATAGAGAACAAAGCTGTGTAAACTGTGAGACTCGAATATTAGTTGAGAAAGAGCCTGTGGTAATTATTACGGCTAATAAAAAAGACGTATGTAATTTACCAAATGGATCAACTGCTATTGAATAGGAATCAGAGATGATTTTTTAGGATGTGACGTCATAGTGAGGCGAAAGGATCGATATATTTACAGTTCCTTATAATTTCGCAACTCGATAATTGTCTGTCTCGGAGCAATAAAGTGTAAAAAAACAGTACCACTGAATTGTCACTGTTTGTCTGGACAGCCTGTCTATGGTTATCCGTTTTCCCACCTTGTGATATCCGTAAAAATACTAGACAAGTTGGATTTGTATAGCCCAAAAATGTTCGTAATCGATGTCGATCACGTGTTCCTATTCACCGGCGTACGAAACTAAATAAAACACGCTACGTTGCGAAGGTTAGGGAAAAGGGTAGGGCGCCAATTCAGTTTGCGGTATACGCATATCCTAGACTTGAATATTTTGAATAGAGTAGCTGAATAATAGTCTAAATAAGTGAAAACCGTCCTTGCTAAATAAAAGGGAAGATTGGTCTACGGAACATTCTTTGGCAATATGAAATCTCGTGTTGGGCTTAAACACAGATCATGGCCCATACATAGCTTTCAAGTAAAAAATAAAGAAGCACTGCTTTTTCTTTTGTCAAGTAATGTTTATTATGCATGTCTGGAAGGAAAAAAATTCGTGTGTCACGCTAAAGGAAGTCGGACCTGAGTTTCCTATGTTAATACGTGTTGTAGCGGCCCAAGTACTAATAGGTGTCACGTGCTAACTGCCCATGAAAAAGGTGTTTGACACCGGTCGTTGCAGATTGAGCATTTAGGTAGATTTGCTAATAATGGCCTTTAGTTTGATTCGAAACTAAATTTTAAAAAGGCACCTCTAATTGTACACAGGGGCATCAAGTGGGCCCGGTTACAGCGGCTGCGGTCATGACGTAGGCTTGCTGATCGTTTGGCGATTTATAATAATTCGTGTAACGAAACAATTCGTATGAGTTCAAAAAAAAAATGAATATATCTATTGGTTAAGCGTATGCGTAGTTCATTTCACGACGAGTCCTAATGGTACATCTTGAATTATTGGAATAACCATCTTGCCCCGTAATGATGCAATAAAGTGAAAGCGTTTCTAGCAGGATACCCGGAGTGGTCTAGATTCAGAACGCGAAGCGACGTCCAACAACGGAATTGGACTAGAATTAGCAAAAATGGAATAAGCATTTTCATACTTAAAGCCTAACAGCAGAGTAACTAGTAATCGTTGGAAATACGCCAACCTGATTATCAGCAATATGAAGAGATTTTGTCTACAGAACATCTACAGAATGTCCAATGACATAACGTACGTGAACCGAAGCTGTCGCCAGTTTTTACTGCTCGGTGCGTAGTCAGGTTGACATGTGTATTTCTCAGTCAAATTATTGTTATTATTACAATGTGAGTTTGTTTTTTTATTTTCTTTTTTAAAGCAAACGCGAGCATTGTTTTTGAAAAGCAAACATTAAAATTGAATCTGCTGCACAGTGTATAAGATAAGGCATATTATAACTTTCAATTAGGCCTAATTAAGGATACGGCACAAACGATAGATATAAATCATTTATGTTAGACTATTGATTTCATCTAAAAATAGTATGGTCATTTCCTATATCTATGGTATATGAAAGGTGTTCGTGTTGTTAATTAATATGACACCCGAAGCATCTAAAATTATAGCGCATTTGCCCTGATTCGATCCAGCAATGATTTGTCTCTGGCATATAGTTGAGGTTAATGAAGCCTTCTTTGTGAAGTCAGTACGTCTGATTTATTACGGTTACGTAAGTAACGATTTTTTAAAACGAAAATTTCTGCTTTGTTTTGCTGTCGTTTGTCTGTATTTGCTTTCCGATTACGGCTTTCCACATGCCCATCTGTAGAAATGGGCCTGTCTTCGGTATGCTGAATTCGATTTTTCGGCTTTGTCGGCCTTTTCTAGCCGGGAGCAACCTTGTGGTGGCACGCCTTACTGCAGTATCAAGCAATAGCGGACGCTATTTCAAACGTTGCAGTTGCAGTAGTTCGCCGAAAACAGGTACCACCGGCGCAACTGGCAGGTTGAGTGCGGGCATCGTAATCATCGGCGACGAAGTTCTTCGGGGTGACGTTCGTGACGCAAATGCGTACTTCCTACTAAAAAATCTTCATCGATACGGTGTTAGTGTAAGGCGAATCGTATTTGTCGGCGACGAAATCGACGAGATCGGTAGCGTTGTCAAGGAGTTTGCCGGAAAACACAATTTTGTGTTTACTTGCGGAGGTGTCGGGCCAACCCACGATGATATCACGTATGCAGCGATCGCGAAAGCTTTCGATCAACAAATTGTCTTGCGACAGGACCTGTGGGATTTATGCAAGTTATACTTTGGGAACGATCTGACTGAGGATAGTCCGTTAACAAAATTCGCTCGAATTCCTGAACGGGCGGAGTCGATCATAGCGCAAGTTGTTCACAACTCCCGCGTGTTCACGTCGTGTTTGGTCAGGCTGGATAACATTATAATTTTGCCAGGAGTGCCACTTATTACAGAAAAGCTGTTTCCTGTAATCGTAGAACGCCTCGGCCTCGAAGAGATGCCTGAAATCACCCGAGAACTGTTCCTCTCTCTGGACGAGGCTAGCATAACTGAACAGCTAAACGAAGCGGTGTCCAAGTTTAAAGATGTGAAATTTGGCTCTTACCCTCACTTCCATGGAGATTATTATAAGACCAGACTACGGATAGAGGCTAGCAACCCAGCACATCTTGACGAAGTAGAAAATTATTTCCGTAACAGCTTGCCCAGTGGTGCTATTATTGATAATTTTTTAAGTAACCCCCTCGAAGCAGCGCACAGACGAATCGAAATCCTTGCCGCGAAACACCCTTTCGTTAGAGAAGCATACGATGTTGTCTGCAAAGCTCTTAGACTTTACAAACCCGAGGAAATTTGTGTGGCGTTCTCTGGTGGAAAGGACTGCACGATTGTAGCATACCTATACTATGCTGCCCTCCAAGAGCACGTCAAGGAAACGGACATTAAGACCAAACAAAATTGGTTATATGTACGTTCGGAGGATGGCCGACCTGAAGTTGAAAAGTTCATTGAAGATTCTGTAACATTTTACGGAGCCCACCTTATAACAATTAACGCATCTTACAAGGAAGCCTTAAAGCAGGCCATTGATTCGGGCCTGAAACTGTTTCTTTTGGGAAATCGTACTGTCGATCCGAAGGGGGATACACTTAATCACTTCAATGCGACGGACTCTGATTGGCCCCAGGCAATGAGGGCCTTCCCTATATTGAATTGGAACTATAAAGAAGTGTGGAAATTTCTTCGAGATCTCCATATTCCTTACTGTCCATTGTACGATCAAGGTTTCTCATCGTTAGGAAAGCAAAGTACGCCTAACCCTAAGCTAATCTACGTGGATGAGCGCGGAGTGACCCGATTTCGGGCAGCTTACCTTTTAGATGATAATTCTGCGGAACGAATTGGCCGACGATAGTATCTGTTATATAGATTTAGTTACAATGTTGAAGTGACTCGTTATGAAATATATGGTGAACAAAATTGTCTGTTACGCACTACCGTCGGTATGTGCGGTTCTTTGCAAACAGTAGATGCAAATTTATTGAGTGAATATATTCGTTATAAGAGCCTTAAGCCTGTCTGGATACTGGATATACATTTATACATAGACATGAATTATACAC
>NW_019213738.1:0-61088 GCF_002532875.2 Varroa jacobsoni
TTCGTTCCGTTTTTGACGTCGACAACCTGCAAGCGGAAGCTGAAAATGCGAAATAGTTTCCACATAAAAAAGGGCCATTGATGAATCACTCAGACACTGATTGAACGTAACGTTGAGCGTCACGTAAGACTACTGGTCCTGCGATGCCTAGCATATATTGAAGGATTGGTAAATATATTTGGATTGCGTACACAGTAAGACACGAGGTCACATATACAATAACAATCAGCATAGATTTCAAAGAAATATCGTAGCTTTTATTAGTTCATATGAAATTTAAACTTAAATTCCAAATGGGGCATATTCAGTAACTGTAAGTGAACAAGCTTTAATTTATGGGGGACGAAAACAGACAAGTCCATCAAGCCTTCGCAGTGTTGAAGCAGTGATATAATGCATTCCGCACCGTACATTTTATCAAGCCGCCCACTGCACGTGTTTTAGTTACATAAGTGTTCAGATTGCGTTATGTTTGTCGTAGACAGCGTGAACGATGTTGGAGCTTTTCAGAGTTCTCCGTAGTAGTAACGAGGAAATTCGGAGTCCCATGCCGTCCATTTATGCTGCTTGTTCACTGATGTATCGGACTGAACAGCACAAGACTGACTCTGTGAGTCAGAAATATCTAAGGTTTATAGATTTGCTAGTTTTTGTGTCAAATCTACTGTATAGATTATATTCATTGACAACTAAACAATCTTCAGTTGTTATAAGGTCGCCATTAGTAGGACACATAGTGTAGCCTAAAAAGGTAGAATTTCGGACATACAATGGCATAATAGTGTTACACAGTACAATTTCGTTTTTTGTCTGTATATGTCCTGTCGTTTGTCTGTATATAGCTTGTTTCTAACTCCGACTTAATGATAAAAGGAACTACGAAAGGCAGATGTCTCGTACGTAAAGCAACGGAGTGCCCTGACCGAGTTACTATTGCTAACAGATTAGTTGGGCCAATAGATCAACCGCGTTCCGGCTTAGGCGTCGTGGGTCCATTAAACGCAGACAACTTCTACACATATATGGATTTGTTAAAAGCAATACCGGTTGTAGAAACGAGCTACAATCATCAATTGAATTATGTACGGGATCTGCAATTCCAGGTAGTATGAAATTCAGTCATTTCATTCCGAGCGTTCACTCTGTGTGTGCACACTGTATTTTCACTGAAGTGTGACATATATGCAAAAATCTCGCGCTAGTCTTATTTTGAGATTGAGCCAAGGGGGTTTCATAGTTGCACGCATCTATATATTAGGACTGTTGACTACAGCGATCGAAAAGGCGATACCATCTTAGGCACATTTTTTTTAATCTATGCAAAATAGGATTTAAAACTTGTTGTACCCTTGAGAAGAATATTTTTTAATCGCTTACTCGTCATCTACTATTTGTGTTACGCCAACTATTTATGTTACAATGGTTCTATGAAATATCTCGTAAAGATCAGAATATTTTAAGCGTCCGAAGAATCTAACCCTTAGAAAACACAATTTGTAAGATTTCGAAATGTACTAAGAATCAGCGGCAAATTTAACAGAGAGTACAGCGTGGTTTTTTAGCAAATTAATAACGGCCAAAGGTAGCTTTCAGTTATGGCTGGAGATGTCGAACTGAAGAGCGAAATTTCTATAATGAACACACTCTAAGATAGATATTCCCCAAAGACTCAAATGAAATAAAATTTATCGAAATGGGTTAGTTTTAAACCGATAATCCCTTGTAAAAAATTTAAAAAAAAATGTCTCAACAGCTCAAAGACTGTAACATTTAAAAACGGTATCACACGCAAATATTATCGATAACCTAGATATCATATTAGAAAGAGCCGAACTCAACAGGACAGGCATCACATGCCGCAGTAGGTAGACAGAGGAACTTGTTTTTTTCTTTTAACACTAACTTTAAGTCAGGAAAGTAAATACAAGTGGTATGAAAAAGTACGAAACGATGCAGAACTAATCACGTTCAATTTATCTACTTTAAAATACATCTGACCATTTTTACGAATCCAAAAGGACCTGCTTGAGGCTGAGTTCTGTTCCTTTGATTGGCGCTACCCGAATACCAACTGACTTCGAATCGACGTTTGGGTCACCCAATGAGAACACAGTATTTTCCATTTATACAGATAGCCTAGGTTTTCTGTGTCATATATCAATCACAATGCAAATTAATCAAATACTATTATTAACAATGGACTATATGTAACTTCCTCTATGCTCATGAAAGATGTGAAACTTCTATGAGCATGACTCGAGAGACGCTGTTGGGCAGGGAGGGGCAGATTTGGACCTGCACATGTGGCCAGCCAAGCAAGTCACACGATTGGATGCCCTCGCCATCGGCTTCAAATACGACTAACAGAATAGAAAAAAAAAAACTTACTTCCGCGACGTTTATTTATTGTAAAAGATTGCAATCAATTGCAGTAAGTATTGCGATGTTGTAGAGACTGTAGCATTTAGATAGTTATATCGAAGGTGAAAAGAGAAAAACATTTTAGAACAACAGACATAATGCAAAGTAAGGTTTTTACTTACGGTCTATTGCTAAGGCACTTCCAGGCGTTGTCGGTCAAACTCATAACATCGCAATACGAATGAATCGGTAATCACGGGGCGAGGCAACGAGGTTGCAGACATTCCTCGATCTTTTACCAGTCCCGGTGCCCATATTGATTTTCTGAAGTTTATCATCGATCAAGGCATGTATCTGTTCTCGCGATCGCCGTAATTCCTAATTAGATAGTTCGTAGCGATGGCATAATTCGTCCCTCTGATCCGCTAGGTGTCTATCGGTGTATATTACCTTGCCCACAAGGGTCTTGTTTCGGCCGTCCTAGCGGTGTCTATTTCCTGCATTCCACCTAACGGAAGAGGATTTCAATGTTTTATTTGGACTATTCTGTGGTATGCGGCGGCATTTCGTGAAGGACAAAGACTTCAACACTTGGCCTACAATAACTTACAATCGCCTATTTGGTGCAATAACTAGTGGCACACAGATGAATACAGCTGCTAAATCTTCGCACGTACCTGTCAACCTAAAGATATCATCAGGCCCAGCAGGCTTTTTGCTAGTTTCGTAAGAATTTCTACTCAGGCCAAGAAAACGCAGGCAGTGGTTTAACTCTTAACTGCCACCTTTCTCGGCAACTCGCTATCCAACACTTTCTCGGCTCTGCAACCAGTTGCAAGACTCCTGGCCGCAGTTTTGAAAATCATATATATCGAGCGGCAAGCGCCTTGCAGCATGGATCGAGTAGAATAGCAGTACATAAGTTAAAAAAAAAAAGGACGCAAAGCGGGTACAATACCAATACAATAGATAGCCATCTAGTTCGCTCCAACCGACACATGTTGTTAATGACAATCGTTATTCTAGGACAAGCGCCGCTATCCCGTAACAAGGCAGGCAAATCTGACGAAATACGAAACGAACTCCACCACAGATGGGGACTCCATTAGCTCATTCCGAAGGCTCACGTCGAAGCGAGGTGGTTGCATGCTCGCTTCCTTCTTTAAAGCCAAACGACCGGCCAAGTTCACCAGGGGAGGGGCGGGGGGGGGGTGAGCACGATTCCCTAAATGCAACATCGACTCAGTGAAAGGCACAAAAGGCCGCAGCTCGCAAGGTCCCTCTCGCGGCAGTTCCAGCAATGAGTAACCGATCTCAGAAAATTACGTTCGACGTGCTTGTGCATGTCAAAGGATGCATCGACTTATGTAATCTGAACAGCTTGAGAGTAAGTTCTATCAAAGGCGTTTAGTTTTCTAGACAACGATGCTTTTGACGAACAGTAGCAAACTCGAAACTATCAAAGTTCTCCCCAACCACTGGATTGCCGCAAGGATGCTCTGGTGCGAACTCTCTTAGAAAATCGGACGGAGAGGCATAGTATTTTGCTAAGACAGATACTCTTATTATCGCTTATGTTCATTAATGATCGTATCTGAGCTGGTCATATTACCCGTAGGCCGCTGTTGGTAGAAAAGAAAGAACAGTACCACACGTGTTGAGCCAGCTATCAAAACCACAAAACAATTATTTATAAGTTGCTTTACCTGTCCCACCCTTAAGGAGTAATCTTGATGGGCAAATATGCCGTGTTGTTTGAGGTGGTCTGATCATGGAAGACCGGACGTAATGATGGTCAAGATACTTGCAACGTTTAGCATATATCTGTCGGTATACTGTCCATTGCAGAGGCGCGTACAACTTTTTATGCTGTGCACTGCAAACATTAATAAGGACCTTGGCACAGAACCATGGAGATCGACAGTGAATTACACGATACAGGAATCGTATTGTGTTCGATCACGCACGCACTGTATATCGCCATAAAGTGTGTGAGCGCCGGAACTAGCCTTCTACGAGCCAGAACTATTTAAACTGTTGCGTCGTCTCTGAGGTCAATTGGATACCATCATCAGCATTATATATTATGCAATGCAACACGAACTCATTGACTTTTATCGAAGTTACGGAATTACTCAGTGTGCGACCAATAAAAATTACTTGGTGGTCGATCTGTAGATCCTTGGGCGATCTCATAGATAAGGCATCAATGAAGTGTCGGTCCTGCTTAATTTCCGCAATAATTCCATCAATTTTTTTTGTAATCGGTCGATCATTACAAAGGTATCGTTCACTTCGAGCAAACAGAGCCATCTTTAGGCTATTTCTTTAGCACTACAAAGAACACATTTCTTTATAAGCAGATTTGTGCTTCGGTTGAAATCTAATATTATGAAATTTTACACAAATCACCTTAAGTCTGATTAAAGATATCCTAATAAAGGCATTTTTGTACATTTACTATTGTCAAGTATCAGCTTTTGACTTCGGCCCGACGCAACCCGTTTTATTTAAGATGTGCCACTTTAGAGCCATCTAGCTCCGCTTTTTCGACAGTTTAGTATATATGTGTATATATATATATAGGCTAAACAGCTAACGTACAAGTATTATCTGTATGTGGCTTCTGATTAACCACATTACGGATTTTAGCACTCACTTAAATTTGTGGACTTGCGATTTAAATGCGCATTCGAATTGAACATGGCGCCAAAACTTAAACCGCTTTAAAATCAGAAACAACGATTTAACACACTTTTGCGATTAAAATTAAAACAAGAGCTATAGATTCACTGCTCGTACGCCAAACAGAAGACAGGTTACCGACACCCGCGCTCCTTGCTGCAGTAGCTATTCCCTAAATATTACCCCCCCCCCCTCGAAAATTCTTTAAATCCGATATAAAAACACCTTTGTCTAATATTTGTTTGAATATTTTCGTACCATTTTGCTTTATTAACTGAAATATATAATTATGCGTTCCTATGGTACAGCTTGTTCAAATATATATTCCTTATAATTACTTACAGTATATGATTGACGTTATTAATATTAACATATCCCAGCGTGGAGTACATACATACATACGAAACGATAAAGCACGATCCTAAGGATGGAATGAATTCACAAATCAAATTGCTTGCTTTAATGTATACATATATATAGATATATGTACATACATATATATAGATATATGTACATACATATATATATATATATATATATATATGTATACATTAAAGTATATATATATAACTAGGTATTGTCGCTTGTTTAGGACAACGTGAAGTGGGTTAAGCCTACATAAGAGAAGCACGTTTACGTTTACCTGGAAGGCCCTATTTAAAAACGATGTCATCGAGTTCAGTAATCTCTGTAATGATCTCGGTAAAGTAAATGACTATTTCAAATATAAATTTTAATTCGATATGCATCTCTTTGATTTAAAGTGTAGACAATGGAAAGATTTCCTATTGTTTACCATCAGAACTGTTGCACCATTATAGACACCGTAGGGAATTGTGCCTGCCAGGAGTTCATATCGATCAGAGTGAGAGAAATAGAAAGCTTAGCTTAGAAATAGAAAGATGGGCGACTTTTCCCAGCACACTTATGAGCTGGGCGGACAATGCACGTCCTAAACAGGTCGGAAATTGTATTGGTAGGCCTAAGACGAGCACTGAGCCATTTTCTAAAGGCAACGACAGACATTTCTTGTCGTATTTCAATTCGCCTGTTTACTATGGTGTGGCCTGTGCGGCCTAACAGGCGCCTGATTTTTACTGGCCAGCTGTCACCATCATTAATCACAACAAGCCGGCTGAAACATCGATAAACGTTGAACTAATTTAGCGCCATTTGACGCAAAAACAAGCTAATGCTAGCTTTATGAGCATCATTAATTACTATTCAGTTTTATCATAGAATTAACCCGGGGTTAGTTTTGCGGTGTTGCTGAACGTACCATAGACTACAGATGAATTTGACCTCTGGACACTGCGGTTATTCTTTAATCTATGGCTAAGTATAGTCTGGAGAATGACACCTGTTTTGTCAATACGTTCTATTGGGAAAAGAAATAATGGTAACATCAATCTATCGAAGGTTTTGTTGAAGCGAGAAGTTTTTATCAAAGTGCAAAATGTTCGTGCATCGTTAAAAGCGATTCTAGTCGATGCTCAATATAGCGTAGAGCAGACGCTCGTCTAAATTTCTCGTCCTCAGGGCCACTGAATTAGACCATTGCATCGTCAGTAGCCGCTGTCATTTTCATGTTCTCTTAACTCGTTGGGTAAAGTAGCATATACGGCTACCCATGGGATCAATAACGGATTGCTGTGGTCCCGTTTCACGACGTAACTAGCCCTGTTTTAGATGAACAAAAACTGTATAACAGACGTGCGTAACACACGCAACAATCCACCTATCTACTTATCTGTAACTAACTTACTGAGCTTATTGATCAATAGCCAATTAGAAGCCCTTTGCTACAATCTTTAGAAATAAATTGGCGCAATTTTTCCATGTCACTACCAGAGATGCGATTTCAATCTGTTAAGCGGTTATAAACACAATGATCTACCCAGACCTAGCTAGTTATCGAACGTTTAATAAAGCCTTTACTCGGTGGCAATTTAATAAGTAAGCTGAAATCATGTAATGTTACGACGTAGTCGTTTTATAGTTACCAAGACCCTCGGATGAATACTATATTGTCTCGGAGTCGGTTCGAAAACCTTTCACAATCGCACTAGCGTTTCGAGCTGTGACCATCGAAGGTACTGCACGTAACCTATATACAGTCAGTTATATACGCTTCGGCATATACAGTAGGATTCGAGATTGATAGGATGCTTGATTCTCACCAAGCATCTGTAATGAATAACTAACAAGGTGACTCAGCACCGAACTTCGATGACTGGTTAATGTAACGAATCCTCTTTGTGAAATCGGTTTTTGTAAGGTGCAGGGGGGGGGGGGGGGGTTTACGGATGCATAGACAAAGAAAAAGCTTTTGCAGGCTCGTTTCATCTACTGGGTCGGACTCAAGGCACGTGTAGCTTGGCTTCCATGCAGGTAGTTTAGTTTACTCGTGGTGGTAACCATCATGACTCAACTCAGGGATTACTACTAGGGAAACCCCACACCTCCGCTACGTACTCCCACATACTTAGAAAGGATCGCCCAATTCCTATTACACTTGCCCCTCTCGTTGCACCCTTTGACTCTAGTCATCGTCGAATCTCTGTCTGCGAATTATTTCTGCTTTTCCGTTCTTTTTCATTTTGCCTTCAGGGAAAGCTACCGCAATCGTTCATCGCATGCTAGAGTTTGCTTGAACTCCTTCAAGAAAGTGTTCTATAAGTTAAACGTTCGACATATGTAAAAAATTCTTGCGTTTATGTAAGTCTATGACAGTTTACTTCTATTAATATTTTTTTCCTAAATCCATGCAGTATATATACTTTTTTGTTTTTAAATACTGGTATAACTTTATTTATTGGACCACGTTCATTAGCTATGCGTGACAAGACTTCCAAAACTTTTTCAGTAAAATTAATTTAATGAAACACTGTGACGGATTGTATGTTTAGTTCCTTGTTGTTCTTTTCAAGTATTTCTTTGTGATCCTTAGTTAAAATGCATTTTTAAGCTTTATTATTAACATCGATAACTTTTATTAGGAAATCTTGAAGAAACAAAGCTTTGCGAAGCTTTTTGTATTCGTCTACCAACCTGTCGCATCCGCCTCTTCCCCAGCAAAGGAGTTCGATTAAGTGTAGCGCGATTACGATCAAATTTTGTCAATGCGGCTGGGCTCTTTAAGTTGCATTTTGTCGCGGTCGTCAACAACGTACTTGTAGGTTTTTGAAAATCACGCGCGTATAGAATACCGTTCAGGCTAAACAATATCGCCTACGCTTGCACCATAATCATAATTTTGATTAACGCTCGATGTTCAAGCTAGAATTGTGGACGTCTGCAGTATGCGCAGATAGTAAGTTGGCTTTGAAAAACGGTACTCGCTTTTGATCATAGTTTTGTCACCTTTCTCCAATGCAACACAATCTTCGGATGTGTATTTCTGTATTTGGGCCTTTGAAAACCCTCTACTGCACACTAGGCACTAAATGTTTGTTAGTGACTACGACAGAGGAATCACGATGTCCTGGGCCTTAGCTAGTCTGTAACTAGGTGATAATTATGAAGCATCGTCATCAAACCTATGTTACAGTTCCATCATAGAAGACAAACATTTTCCCTTCTCCCTCTACCAAACCTCCAGTAATCAGCGCTCCATATCTTTTACATATATATATATATATTTTTTTTTTTTATAGGGCTTTATGGGTTTTATTGAAGATATTTTTTCAAAATGAATATATTAGTCTGAAAGGGGATAATGTTGTCTTTAAAACAAACCGTGAAGAAGTAACATCCTATCTTCTTTCTATTCCTTGTTTTCATAGGGCTCATAACCGTGCGTCGAGTTCCAGGTCCGAGACCAACAGTACCTTTGTCACAATCGACTGGCAATATCCTGCAGGCTCAATTCTCAGGGCTTACTTCTATGCGGAAAAATGAACATCCCGTTACTCGGTATGCGCTTTCCAAGTGCTGCTGCTGAGATAGCAAGCTTCAAAGGACCGTTCATTGAACCAATGATTTTATATATGTCTTGCATCGTCTTTTTCTAAACGAGAAATTGTTTCTATTCTACGAATCGGCCCATCCTTCCGGGCATCAGACTTGTTGATAAACTGTTGTCCTATTAGGAATTAAACGGAACTGCACATTTGTGCAGACGTTAGGTCCGATTGCAATACCGTTTCTGTGCCAGTCCGAATTAATAGTTCTACAAAATCATTGACTCACAGATTTCCAAGTAAGATTAGATTATATCAAAAAGCAAGCTAATTTATTGAGATCTACGGCAAATTCATCGTAAAAAGCTACACCATCGACTAGTTCTACAGCACTCGCAGAGCTGCATTGCCTCTATATGGGTTATAAGCCTGGGCCAATAAATTGATTCCTTCGCATTTATTCTTTCTATAGCGACCATATGCAGATCAAAAGGTATCATCCTATAGCATCGACGAGCCAATCCCTGCTTGGAGAAATGTATCGATTGTTTCTTTATTATTCTATTATCTGTATATATACGCCTATAGTCTATAAACGCTGGCGCTCATTACAGAACGAACCGGTCTGCCAATGTTAGGCTAACGCCTCTTCGTCGAAACGTTCAACTCTTTAGTTAAAATATTACAGCATAGGCACCGTTTCGGTTAGATTGACGTTAGCTTCAACAGTCCCATGCCTATTTCAAAATGCACCTGGTCTTCTATGATATTCTTGTACCTTTTCCCTGTAGTTAAGGGCATCGTGAATGTACGTATCAATTTGCAAGTTTGTCGATGTTGTATAGTTATATCACTCGTTGGAAAACCTGAAACGCATAAGCTAGGCCAAATAGAACTCTGTTAAATCTGCATTTTTCCCATTGCGTTACAGAAGTACATAACTCGCTTCATCTACAATTTAAGCACACTTACCGAAACGCGCTAATTACATCCGACTACTAAAAATAATTGCATCTTCTACAGCATTGAAAAATCTCTCTGTGTTTGCCAATGGATAGCAAATACGCCTAATTATCTTGCTTTGCGGTCACGGATCTAGACAAAATCGTGCAGGTTTCTTTTGTTTTGCCACTATTCCTAATCGTTACAAAAAATGGTACTTGGTTTATTTGGCCTAAAAGTGCTTCTTTTTGGAAGCTCTGCCTTCCGAAGAATCGGTGAACGCCGTTAGTACTGATCTGTCGACTGTCGGTACATATGGCTTTGGATAGTAATTTTTTTATATTTATTACTAAATATTTTACCATACGTTTCCATACACCCTAATATATTTTTTCACCTAGTTTTAATAAGGTAAATCTTTGTTGAGCTTCAACAATATGCTTAAAGAAAATCGACAAATCATTTACATGTATTATAAAAATAGTTCGGTTTATTTAATTATACCTTTCGTATCTAAATTCACTGTTTCTACTATTGTTCGTAATTAAAGCCAGCTAGCTTGGTACTCGACCATCCTGTGAGTCTCGTGTTGAGTACATATCGATGTTTTTATTGCTTTGTTACATGACGTAATATGTATGGTATTAAACAAGTTTAAAGCGTCCTTTAGCAATGGCACTTTTTGGTCCAAAAATGAACTAAAAACATAGTAGGGAGCGCTGAATTACCGCTCCCCGTCATTTACCGGACCGTCCATGTGACTTTCACGATCTTACTTTTGGCTAAGCTGCCTAGAACAATTTGGACTCTACTTCGAGTTTCTCCATCCAACGAAATTTTTCGAATTTTAGCTGAAATGGGCATCAAGATATCGTCGGCCCAATTGTGCTGAATTACATCACCGCCCGCTTGACACCCATTATTTTTTTAATTTACCGATTACTACCTTCACTTTGAGATTTCTTTCTCAGTGCATTACTCTAGCTGTTACTGCATGTCCTGCAATTGAACATAGCTTTATTGGGGTACTGTGCATCAATTGTTGATGTGTTTTCAAAAAGCGGCGCGTAAGTTTGAATATTCAAGAGTCACCTAGCCATATTTGAACGATGTACCTAACTACGTAACTGTGACTGAAGGCTATTTCCTGCATATGTTTAGTACTAAGTAGAACCGCATTTGACCGCAATTGAAGGCTGATTTAGGCAGATGCCTTATTTACTCCAGGATCGTAGTCGTTTTTACATATATCAGACGTATATAATACCATCATAGTGAAGTGCAACGTCACCACGGTCTGTTTCTAGGCTTCGAAAAACGATTCTGTTTCTATGAGTCTCAGTGCCACCTTTAAATGTTCATTACCTACAAATTTACCAAACTTGCTTGGTATCTAGAGCATTTAATGGTAAATGTATGGCCATGTAAGGTATCAGAACACATTGTTTCGTTTAGCCTACAGGTGCCAAGAGAGGTGACAATATTACATAATACAGAAACATGTAATTTATAGAATATGTAGTGTGCGATTTATGCACATGGTGTAGTAAGTATGAACTTGGCGATCGGTTACGCGACGATCGCTTTGGGCATGACGCGAAGTCTCGCTCAGTTCCCACGAGAGTATATAACTATTTTCTTATTCATGGTAAGGAGGATAGAAGGAATTCTATTTCCAGAATGGATTGACAATTATCAGATTCTCTGTAAGGAACCTGAGTCACCCTTTTATGGGATCCGTCCAAGGTCTTCCTTCAGGCCGTTCATTCCTTATGTTAGGCTCCACAAGGTTATCCTGTAAGAGGTATTTCAGCTATCTCTACGATCATCCCCGATGCCCTAGTAAAGGATTGATATTTATGTCAGTAGGCATATATATGCATGTACTTGTAATTTTCATCAAATTTAACATTACACAGAGTAATTATATTATGCAAATATACTTTATTCGATACTCAGTGAGGGCGAGACAAAATTCATTTATATTTCATTATAGTTTTTATATGATCTATAATAACTGTCTGAATTTATCTTAAGACGGCTTACTCGCAGGACAGTTCCCATAGTTGAACAAGCTCTCAATCATTCTGTTAATTATATTCTTCATATAATTTACTAAATTCTACGCACTACTATGTAACTATTAACTTTAACGAAGTCAGATTGTCTGTTGGTGTTCTACACATCGGTAAATCTCGTACATATATATAACACACCGCCAATGAAATATGGTAGACGAACGTTATTTATTTTGACAATTTCTTCGCATCTGGATAAACATTATTGGAGCCTTTATCTACATTTTTATATAGTAATGCTTCTATGCAACAACACTACTATATATAAATATGACAATCTGCATGTCTACGTAGAAACTAATACGCCATATATATATAGTATATTAGTTTGCCGTAGACGTCCACAACGGTTTTTAATAAAAGTTCCGTGTCTATTCCGTGGTAAGTACTAGTAATGTTTATAGAGTAGCACCACTACAAGTTAAACCGCAAAAGTTTTCTTATACTTCCCTAACAGAAACAAGATAACGCGTTTGCATATCCACGAATATATATATATATATATATATATATATATATATATATATATATATGAAAGATTTCAGTGCAAAAGGGCCTAAATCCATTTAGTCCAAGACGAAAAAAATCGATTTTTTATTATAGAAAAATTAAACATTAGAAGACTTGAGTTGCATTTTTAGATTTAGTTAAATAGATCTGGTTTTGATTGTTTCTGTGGTGGCAGCGTATACCATAACGGGCACAGGCCCTTTTTGCATGGGAAGCTATCTTGCAATTATCAATCAAGTCACAGAATGGTTGTTTCACGACTTTTGTTAGACCTGTTGCCGAGAATTTCCCTATGGAGTTCACATAACTTACAATTATCGGATATGTACGCTAATGATATAAGGATAGGGCTATACTCAATTACTGTTTGGTTACTCGTTACTCCCAAGTGTTAAAAAGACTGTCGCAAAATAGAAAGTGTAACTTCGTTCCTGTTATTTTGTTGCGCTAGCGTTTCTATGTGCGTCTGGGAAACGACCATAAGGCTAGCAACTTTTACCTACAACTTTACATTAACTTAATTTACCCGTTCAAAAAGTAGCGGAATTTTCGTCAGTATAATGAAGAATCAAATAAGCTAACGCTGCTTCGTCTGTCTGATGAGGCTGCAGCTAATATTCAGCTAACATTGATCCGTTTAATCTATTCAAATGATGCTTATGTATCACAGGCGAAGAGATTCGTCTTCAGGTGGATCTTGTACAGGACCCTCACCATCCAGCTGAAAAGTACACATGTGTTACGCCTCGTTTTTAGCCAGGACGAGCTGTACGCCTAAAAGTTGATCTAATACGTTCCACCGACCTACATTGTGATACGTTTATTACATTTTTCTTATTCAATAAACAGTAAAAATAGTTCGATAGAGATGCCAGAAAAGGCGTATTAATCTCATCGCCTCTTCCCAATCTAGATTTTCATACAACGCAGTTAAAATACAATAGAACAACATAAGCCGTCTTCTACCAACCGGCAGATAGTAAAAATCAACTGTAATACTTCCAGCTTCTATTTCTTCTCAGGGTCTCTTCCGATGTAACCTATTAATAGGCACAGTCTTCGGTGTCTTGCTGGTAGCTAGCTTCGGAAGATGACTGTTTAGCAGGAATATTTCTTCATGTACAAAAGACAAAAGCCACCCGTAAAGTGACTGGAGAAACAACTTCCGAGTTTCCTAGACAGTTTAATAACACATTACGCTACACCTCTATTTCCACTATATCATTTTCTACTACTATCTCTATATATTTCTATATACTACTATATCATTTCGCCATTTTGATTGTTACAAACAAGGTTTAACTCGCTTGTCTGGATAAATTTCAGATATTTCAAACCTACACGAAGCATATTGAAGACAGTAATTGGCGCTTCTTCACGCGCTTCAGGTACGTTTTTTTCGAACACAGCGCCTTTTTTTTTTTTTTTTCACTTTTGTTGCCCGGATTCGTGGTAATGGACCGATACTATTAACACCCTAACATATTAGGCCAAACCTCATGCTCGCTAGATACCATGATTTTTACTGCCAGTTTTCAACTGCCATTGAAGATTTTTATAATATCTAGGTGTAAAAGTTGCCATGTTTCTCGAAATAGGGAACGCAAACAATTTTGAAAAACAAAATAAGAAATATTTTTCTAATAAGCTAGAACCTAGAAGTTTCCCAAGTTTTAAAGAACGTACGAGCCGAAACGCTCGACGAGGGGGCTGTATTTTCGGAGATCTGCCTTCACTGGTGAAACTAGGCCTCTATCTGCTGCTTGGATACTGAACGGTCTGGCTTTTGGGCTAATTGCAACTCCGGTGGTATTTCTGGCGTCACGGCCTTTACTTCGTGGAAAAATTAGCTTAAAACTTCGCTGAGCACAGTATTTTCTGTGGAGGCAACCGTCATGGAATGAAGAAGCCGGGCGATTGCAGCAGATACGCGGGGTGGCGTTCCATGGCCGTGTGAATCGTCTGCTCCACCCGCCCATTTCTCTGCAGATGGGCTGCGGCAGTCCTCACATAGAGACTGTTGGAACGCGCTAGATATTGACATACACACTGTCCGCGTAAGTATTTAGCGTCATTTGTGGCGGCCGCGTCCTGAAAATATCCCCGAACAGGTTCTGAGAAACAGAAAGGGCCTCTACGACAGTTTATGCTCTGGTATGGCAAACCGGGAAAAGATGAACAAAACGAGTGCAATAAGCTATACCTACTAGCACAAGCAAAGACGTCTATCCGAACACACGCAACGGTCATATGAAATCTAAGAGCCCCATAAAAGGTATCGGCCGGCTCTCTCATTCTTCATGTTATGATTTGCCATGCCACAGATCGAAATCGTATTCGAACACGTCTAAGGCCCATCGAGCCTGCTTAAGGCAGAAGTTCCTCTTGTTCTGCAGGTATTTAACCGTACTGTTGCCAGGAGCCGCCGTCTATAAAGATATGGGTGGGATTTCTTTACCACCTAAACAACAGCAAAACGTGCCGTCTCCGACAAATTCGGCTTTGCGTCTTGAACCTAGGCATGCCCACTCGCCTAACCTACCGCCCAATCGACGTCCCCGTCTAAGTAAACGAGCATCACCCCGAGCGCTGCTCGCATCGGTCTGTACTTCTATTCACCAGTCTTTTCGAGGATATTGTAAGATCGATTTACTGATCAGGGTCTCCTTAAAAGCAGAGAAATGTTTCCTGATGAGGCACGATGGGTGCGAAAAGGATCCTCGATTTTAACGCGTCGTTTTTTGCAATTTTAGTTTGCAATTTCAAAGTTTTGCACAAAACGGCGGTAATGGGATGCCAGCCCAAGAAAGCTCCGTAACGGAAGAACAGTAGTGGGTGGCACTAGGGCATCCATCGCCGCGCCCTTTCTTGAATATTCATAGATTCTAACGGGAAAGATGTATATGACGTTCTGAATTACGAACGAACACTTCGACCTCCTAAAATGTAAACTGGCGGTACTGAAGACAGCACTGGAAATGGTGTAGGTATTCCTTGAACCCCCGAAAGAACATAACGAACATAAGTTAAACTAGAGCCATTTGGTACCGCAACTTCCGCAGTACCCGGCTTATCAGTTGTTGAAATGACGCGAGGACATTAGCCAACCCAAAATTCGCCCATTTGGATTAATACTTTGTAACAACTTCATAGTGAGAGGCCTGTACTTCTTTTGTGATGCGAACCCGTTGCCCCGACGTGATTCGCCACGAAAAAAAAAGTGACCATTGGTAGCTGTGGAACGATTGTAGCTCCCCCGGCTTCTCGAAGTAACGTCCTAATTAATCAAGTAGCAACCTCACCAGAAATTAATTTCAACCATTGTCAAGGTGGAACTGTAGCGGCCCTTCTGATGAACGCAGTAGCGTATCGGAGACATCCGACCTGGTCGATAGTACACATACCTGAGCACGGCCTAAGTTGATCCCTTCTTTCACATAAACTGATCGTCGCTCAAAGTTGATGATTAAACTTTGCGTGCCGTTTCCGGGTTAATAGTCACCAATCTATACGCAGTTACCAAAGTGCTTAAAAAGATACATGAAAAACCCCATTTGCTTGGACCGTAGACCTCAGTAACTTGTTGGTCTCAATTACCCATTTAAACGAGTGCCGCTGTATTAACTGGCCCTCCGTAAACTGACCGATATATACATCACCCCGACACACCCCCATTACAACCGACTGATATATACATCATATGGTTTAATTTCAAATTGTTTATTTGGAATGGCTGTCAGAAAATGATATCGCGGACCAAACTGTCGTACCTCCACTTGGCCCCCTCCGATTGCAAGTTTTATTTTCTTGGTACGGCCCATGGTTCGGTTGCGCGAACCTGAAATTATGTACTGGAGTGTTTTAAGGACCCAGCCGAGACGGCATTTGTCTCTGCGCCGGTGGCCAGTGCCACCCGGATTAACTCCACACCTTCCACTTCAACATCCGATTTCAAATTCCCAAGGAGTGGCGACCCTTAGGAATATCGGGGTGACTGCACTGACGTGGCCTGATATTTGACGGGCGTACACAGAGGTAATTAACCCAGAAGCTGCCCCGTTCCCGACAACGATACCGCATCGGCCTTGATCAACTCTTCTTCCGCTTGACCAATGGTTAGAGAAACCTTTCGTACGATCTCTAAATCATACCGTATTAGGGCCGGTTCATGTAGACGTGCCCCCACGCGTCACACGACCTGTTCTTGTGGCCACTGTCGGTTAATGACTAGAAGAGCTATTTTCTCCAGCCATTTAGATCCGGTTCCTTCAGCCTGCTGCTAACTTTCCAGGGAATGGCAGGTTGAGTCGCCCATACCCCCTTGAAGCCCGCCATTGCCACCGAATTTGCAGCAATGACGGGATTCGGAAATATATTTATTGTAATTATACTAGATAAAGAGTAGAAAAAACTTAAAAAAAATATACGATGATACTGACCAGCTGTAGCTCCCGTTCGGTAAAGAGCCACTTGAGTGATAGCCGGATCGGAATCATACAAAGAAGAACAAATGGGAACGCCAGAGCAAACGAACTCTGCTTCACAAACCATAAAAGTGTTAGACATAGAATCTGAAACAATGGTAAACAGTAGTTAGATAAAACTAAAGTATCGCAATAAATTGGTACAGTATGAATGTGGGGCTTTAATTTGAAGTGGATTTTCACGTGATAGCACGTTTTTCCGTAAAAATCGATAAAAGCATTATCGGTAGAAGATGGCTGCTTATCGCAAGCAAAAAAGGAAGGACACATCATTTTTGAACGATTATGTGCTATAAATGTACTTTTTCTTTCGCGAAGATTTTATTCCTTAACCTGCTCTACAATGCTCTGCCGACCATCTACCTTTAATAGTTTATGTAGAATATCATAAATTAATTATACTTGTAAAAGGGTGAATCCGTGCATCTTGAGGGCCCGGACCTTCTGGGCATAGGGAACCGGCGGAAAATACTTCGTCGGCTTAAGAAGTAAGATCACTCGCTCAAAAAACTGAATGCCTGTAATCAAGTTAAGAAACGAAAGTCTTAATGCACGACGATGATAGTAGATATACTGGTTGGTTTTATCTCGTGGCTATCATCTAGACAACTTACTCCACAGCTCATAGACATTACACTTATTGTCCGGATGGATAACGTCGTCAACAGTGCTTGATAAGCTTGAGCAAGCATGAGTAAATAAGTGTGCTTCAGCTTAACGGATACAGAATTGATGAAGCTTAAAGGCTTCATATATTTTTAATGACTGTGGCCGTTATGGTCTTTTGTGAATCGAGCGTATTTCCAATCTAATCGGATCAGCGTCTCTACGGAGACATTTTGTTCGATTGCGCCCATCATCGTCCGGATAATTCTGCCATGTTTTCGACTCTCGAACAACAAAATAATAAAAACCCTTTTAAATTTCCTACGTGATATTGAGTTTAACAAATGAATGAACATGTGTTGTATAAAGCAAGTGTGTATTATAAAGTGTACTCATTCTATAATACTTAACCTTTCGTCGTCTTATAAGAAAAACAGAACACTTGTACAATTCTATGAGGCAGAATAAAGCAGACATACAACAGAGCTACAATAAGTTGTCCATAGAGGAAAAAGTATATTTACAGTTAAAATAGATATTGCTCTAGCTGTAAGAGTGCGGTTTGTGTCATTGTCTCCTACAGATGTAGACTCTGTCTGATCATACATTGCTCCATTGGAACCCTTTTTTTGACGTTGTCGGACCGACACGTCTGTCACCGCCTTTTCGGTGTTGCCCGTTGCAAAATCTGACCCAGTTTCTTGTCAAACTGGCTTCTGAAAATGCACAGAATACCCACATGTTCACGTTCACACATTATTTCAGCCAATTGGGCTACTGTGTGGTTTACCGAAGTTTTCATAATTACGATTATAATGTGATTTTACTTATTTTCTCTAGCCAATGAACGCCTATCGTCTCGTCGTTTATGTTAACCGTTAGAAACGCGTTGTTAGGCAAAGATAGCCTAGAAGTAGGTTTTTTTTCCCAGGTCACCACTGTCCTGGACAAATCCGCCTCAAACTAAAGTGTGTCTTTCGTCTTGAATACATTTTAAATAGCTCTATTTAGCATCGTTATATAGTTAATTGAATCTGTGGATGTCTGGTTTGGTGAAATGGGAATGTTTGTCGCATTAGACGAAGCGACGTTTTCAGGCAGTGTCAAGCAATGCGAGCCTATTGATTCGACGATGAGACCTGGAAGTAATGCTGTTATTATAGGGATCATACTAACGTTATTGTGCGGAACGTAATGGGTGGAAGTTGATGCAAAATATTTACTAAAAAATCACACGAACCGTATCGTACTAGCAGACATAACGACGTACAGTATCTTCAGTAACACATGGCTAGAGCTGTCGAATGCCGTGGTTTTTTTTTTTTTTTCGAAATTCAGACCAGTTTTTTAATAGGTAAACAAAAGTTAGCCTTAGGACATCGCAAGCGGATATACAGATCTAGTGAGACCTGATAAATCCGGCCGATGGACCGCTAGCTTGTCAGCTATTTGTAGTAGATCAGTATTATTAATCCTCAACTCTCGCTGTCTTCAAGATTTAATTCAGCTTTTAGCGTAGATGTCCGGACAGTCGGGAGGTTCAGTGACAGCTCCGTTTGAAGCAAATCGAACGTATTTCGATGAATGCTACAGACTCTCTATTCTGTAACCAGCAATTATGTCTAGCAAACATAGAAGAGTCCAGGCGAGCTCCTACAGGCGCTGATAATTAGCCATAGCTAAATATGCTTATTTCGGACAAAATGTAACACTATTATCTAATATGGCCCCTTTACTTGAAATGAAATTTCAGGTCTAGTGTCAAACACTATGTTCAGCCAGCTTTAAAACCCTCTACATTGCCAAATGTCCCGTTACGAACTCAACCTTCCCGATGGTCGAAAAAACGATGACTCGACTCATCAGCGCGAGATTAGAAATTGATGATGATGATGATGATAATGAGTGAAGAAAAGCCTTCGGCTCAACTATGCCTTAATAGGCCACGCCATATGTGGCTTAGCATTGTAGTAAACAGAAACAACTTCAGCTTGTTTATCAGGTGTTTTCTGTTGGATAGCCTTATTGGCGACAGACAAATGGATCGTACACACATCTCTGTTGATCATTTTATTTCACTACTATTAAGTATTATTATTTATATGTATATATATTTTCCAAGCACTGAAATAAAATGTAAATTAATGCAGACGGTAAACTTAACAACTTAACGGCGGTGGGTTTGATTCATTTGAATACTTAACAAATGACCCAGTGTAATATATGCGACCTATATATTCTATGTGATCGATAGCCAGTAGCTATCGATATATCGTGATGATAAATTACTTGAATATATATATATATATATACATATATTCCCGATCCCCGTCGATTTATTATATGTATTAAACGTACCCATCATGGAAGTATACCCCATGTAAAGGAAGACCCCGAAGAGAACGGCAACGGGTACTTGTCGCAACATTGGGCCCATGAGCACCGATAAACCAATCAGCAGAGATACGAGGACAGCAGTAACCCGCTGCTCCCGGACACCCTCGACCTGTAGAAATATTACAATTTTTACATTAATTAACTTTGCAAGAAGAAAGGTTATGTTTGCCCATCGGCAAGCTTACTAAGTAGTTCTAATGCTGTTACCTCTGCGATAGCGTCAGATAAGTATGTGTGAGTACAAGCAATCGAATATATTGGAAGTATTTGATGATGTATGTCGAATTTAGTCGGAAATACCTGGGGCGTTTCGCCAGGAGCCACTCGGGAGCTCATCACGGTAAGGGCACAAAGATGCGAGACACACCGCACTGTAGCGGCACAAAGCCAAGGACCTCCGGTAAAGGCACATCCCAATTCCATGAAGCAAATAAGTAGAAGATCCAGGTGAAAGCCTGTTCCCTTGTGCGTCTTCCGTTCTTTCTTGGACATTATTAACCTATAAAGGGAGGACGTACAAAACAATACAACAGCTCATATATGCAAGAAAAATAAATGAGGTAAATTTTGATTATCGATCAAGGTGCGCACTTTACTCAGTTGGTAAGTGCGCAACTGTATAAACCCCCACGTAATGCGAAAAAAACGTTTTATTATTACCTCTATTGAGCACCTCTCATAGGATATATTCAATCTATAATAGAGTATTTTTATACGACAGAGTTTAGATTGACGTTAGAGCAGAAATACATGAATGATTCGTAGTTATAACGTCGTCTTGGTAATAGATTACACATAGAAATAAAATGCTTTAGTTCAATTTTCGGATCAACCGTGCAAATGATGTATACCCGTGTTATTATATCTTTACGTTTAACTTACTGACAAATTTCGACTTCTAAGAAAAGAAGTATGAAGACAAGGAGCCCTCCAAGGGCGCCCACGCCAATATGCCACGTCTGCAGCGGCGAAAATCGGCCCCATGGGCTAATCAGCCAACCGCGTGTCGGAGTCGACGTTGATAGACCATCAGGAACCGACAGCTTCTACTCATTATCGCAGGTTAAAATCGGTCATTTGCGAATCAGATAAAAATACTTTTTTTATGAAATCCAATTTTTTTTTTTAATTTTATGAGAAGTTCAAGTTTTGTAACAAGACAAATGCAATACACATCTCCCCCATTTTGCTCTTTCCTAATTTATATTTGATCATAAATTTTAATCAAAATATATCTCTAAACGTATTATCATCGTTATTATGTATGACTAATTCATTCGAGTCATACAAGTAAGCGTACGCTCTACCTCGGTGATGTTCATAATATTCAGTATATATAATAGCATTTGTTTTCCCTAATAAATTTCCTTAGTCACCTGTGTGTAGACGTTAGGAACTATGTAGTCGACTGCGACAACTGTTACAATGGCGATTGGCATAGCGAAGTCACCCATCGTGACGCGGATCGGCCGCGACAGGAACTTAGAGGTCTTGAAGCGGCGGAAGAAGTCCGCGATTAGGAACGTGGAAAACATGAGCACGAGACTCATCAGGGCCGTATTTGGCTGATTGTAGCTTACTCGTGAAGAGCTCGAATACGCCAACTGTGATACGGCTGCTTGGCGAATACGAAATAAGCAAAACTGTAAAATTAGCCCGAGCGGATCCTGCGTTCGGTATATGGCAAGACCGGCACTCAAAGTTCAGCTGTACAGTTACTTCCTGTTGTGAATATATAATACGTATATACGATGGGATAAAAGGAATCGTTTTTGACCGTTACCGACGACAGTCTGCACTTACCCAGAACGCTATGATTACTGCCGGTCGATCCAGCTACACTGACTGGACTTGGGTCCTGGGGTAAACCCAAGATGGTGACTGTATCACTGTTATTTACGGGATTTGTTAAGGCAGCTATAGACGGGGCGACAACTGTCGTGAAAGGAGTTAACAATTCCGGACCATGACGATGTATATAAATATATTCGTCGACCGACAGCAGGGGGTTGTTCACGAAGATCTAGAAAAGTGAATGTGAACAGTCTTTGTATAATCTTTAGACACTTTGGCAGATGAAAGCTAAATGACTTTCAGTTCGAGTTTATTGCCGATGGCAAGGAGTTGGCCCGCGGCACAATCAAATCGATCATTTGTGAGTTATAGAAATATACTTTCAAAGAAACGTCCTACTTACGTTAACGGCACAATGACAATGGGACATACTCACGATGCGGAGTTTATTGAGAGACTCGTAGAGGTAGAGAAGTGAAATTAGCGCTGAAAATATCTCTTGAGTAAACCTGAAATACAACGAATAAACGATCAGTGAAAGAAACCTCACAAGTAGAATCAAGCGCGTTTGATCATTTTTAGACCTAATGCGTTAGGTCGGACGCTTTGCGATGCTCAAAATAAGAAATCAGCAGACGGAAAACCCACCAAACCGAGTGCGTTCTTTCCTCCTTGCCTAATCATCATAATACGTACCGCGTAAAATAACAGACGAATGTCGACATCTCGAACGCGCATACCAATAGGCCGATAAGGGCGCACCAGGCTGCAATCCACACCCGAACGCCGAGGAAATCGATCGTGTGCTCCTTACAGAACTACAGCAAATTATCCCCGATATAGCCATCGAAAAAACGGTAATGAGGTGAGCCATTAATTATTGAAGTTCGATAACCAGACTTCATCCAATTTTCGATGCATCGACTGATAACAGTTACACTGCCCGCATGTAATTTACATATAGTGTTGATCGTTAAGTCAAACCTAAGCGAGTCAATTGATTGTTTAGGCCAGACGACACATCCGACTCCCTGAAGAGCTAAGATACAATTTTGCCTTAACGAAACGAGATTGCTTACATTGTAAAGAAGTTCATCGAATAGAAGCACCGGTCCGGTTATGCCTACGATAATCAAAGGCTGTCCGGCCAACATCCCAAAAAAGACTCCGCCGGCAAAGGTCACCAGCAACGTCTCGGAGACTCCGATTAAATTTTCCGTTTTGTCACCTAGGAATCACGCACAAATAATCTAGACATCTTTCTAGTGACCTATAGTTATGCTATTTGTATATATGAAAAAGTTACTGTGAAGACTAAAGATAAAGGTATTCGAATAGATTTCATCTTATCCTCTGGCTATTCGAAGCGTGCCTAGAGAAATAGGTAAACACATCGTCGAGCTGTGCGCACGATTCACTGCTATTCATTTTTAATTCATGTAAACTTACTACTACTCCTTTATATAGGTAAACGTAATGGCATACCCAGCAGTCCACCGAATGTTATTGCACCAGCCAGGGCTGCGAAGTAGATGAAAATAGCCGTAGCGAGGCACTGACCGTTGAAGCCGTCTGTTAGATCGGACAAGTACTGCGGGTATCTACCGTGTGCATAAACAGAAAAGCACAAATATTCTATTCGGGTTTAACGTAGTAATGTTGTCATTGGTAAAAGCGCATAGTTTATTTCCTAATATTTTATGTTCTATAGTCGAACCGCGGTCGGCACTGTGTAATAACGTATCATAGGTACGTCTTTTTTTTGGCCAAAATTAGGTAAACTTAGGCACCTGGCACATTATTACATTATGCCCGTATTCGATTCGAATATGTCAGTAATACGGATAAATTTCTTCAGAGCGCCGAACTCAGCGTGACCGCTCTGGCGCTCACACACACTTGTATCGAACTCTCTATCTGGTTATAACGTGCGTCCTATCTGTACAGCCTGAGCCTGGCGGTCTAGCCCAAGGACGTTTCACGTCGCTGCTCACTTTCGTGCAGCACGTTCACTTGTGCCCATCTAATTAAGGTTGCTATTAGTTTGTGCTGTAACCTCATTATTGTAGCTTTCTTAACTTAGAACTTAACCAACGTTCAGGGCGCTACAGTTGCGCTAATCTTGCATGTATACCGACCTAACCTTAGAAATCACGAGGATCTATCAACTAACCTTTTCGAAATTTCATTTCGTAAACCACCAAAGAGCCGTCCGGTTCTACGTAGCGGGGCAAAATCATCTCCGCCCTTTTTAGCGCTGTCTAACGCTGAAATGTCAACGGCCGTCAATAGTTCTGTTATAACAAGTGTTTATCGAACGTGGCATTATGCATAGGATATTCTATTGCCAACAAAATAAAGCAAATACCCATGAACAGATAGAGTGAGCGAACCCAGTTATTCCTACGAAATAAGCACACCCAAGTCGTTTGCTGCCCAAATGGCTAATGAGTAATACTGAAGCCATGTTCGCAACTCGTACGCCACCGTTACGCCTGCATCGCGTGTTGATTAAAGTTGGAATATATTTAAAGAGCTTAGTTTCGATGACACACCCTATAAATTTATGTGCCAATTATTTCTCGCATCGCGGAACTTGAACGCCACTTACCGTTAACATAGTTGAAATAAACGCTCGGATCCTGCCCGTATCGAGCGGCCGTTTTGTCGTCTTTGTAGCTTTGCTTCTTCGACAGCCGTTTCATGCGCTCCCTTCTCCTTCGGATATGTTCAGATTTTTTGCGCAGTTCTTCGACGGGAAGGAGTGCCTTATTGTCGTAGTCACCAGGTGGAAGTACTATTGTTTCACCTGTTTACCATCGTTTGAAATACACGCGAACGAGGTGGACGTGTTCGTGTCATGTCGACGAAGCAAACATCAAAATACACCAATTCATGTACAGAACATTTTTGTCACTATGCACAAGTTCGGATATTGTCCTCCATTTTTGTTTATAGCCACTTGTGCCAACTTACCCAGAAACTGATTAAAGGCCTTCAAGAGGTCAGCTCGTCCTTCGGCGGCGTATGCTGCCTCGTGAAAATTCTAGAAAGTCAAGACTTTATTAGAAGACAGAAAACTTGCCCGACTCAAAAAAGTGCGCCATTTGTTAGTTTCCATTAGTTAAATTTACGTAACTTCAAGTAATTCAAGCTGATCGATCATTTCAATAACTAAAACTATTTATTTCGAGCTCTTTCCTTCAAGCTGAAGCGAACCAAAAAGCGCTCAACGCCAAATCCGAATTGACCTAAGACCCACTGTCCTGTAAAAGCTGAAGGTATCATTGACTGTAGCGCCGATTGAATAGCAACTCTAAGAGAACGAGGCAAAATGAAGATTTAGACATACCTTGTTTGACATAAGGGTGGATATACATCTTCCGATCTCATGGTAGTCTATGTCATTCTCCTCAGGTCCCAAACACACGAACAAAAATCTGCACAAAACATGAAATCTAATTAGATACGGTGTGATCGAATGTAATATCATTCCGGTGTAAGTACGCTCCGGTTGTTGCTATTCGGAAACAGGACAAATGCTACTGTCCTCGTGCGAGTTCGGGACTCGAAATGGGTACACATCAACGACTAATTCGGCCTGTAATGAATACCAACCAAGTCTCTCTAATCAGCAAAGCTACCTAAACCGGGTTGGAATTGGTACCTGACAGGAAGAGGCACCTCAATGACGTTAGGCAACACCTGAGAATCGGCCAATCTCACAAATGCAACCGTTGTCTTTTCGAGCGAACGTAGACCAGCCACCATTACGCTGATACCCTCAGAATCTGCAGAGGTAGAGACTATATTATTACTGTGTTGTAGCCCGTTCAATCATTCTGATTAGATTTAGTGAAGTTACAATGTTAACGGAATTTCGCCATTTTACAAGGTCAAATTATCAAAGAAGGTTTGGATAAGGTAGACCGCCTACGACAAGAAGAAATTATGGTTCATGTAAATAATTGGATATCGCGTGAATTAAGCACGTTAAATCATTGGGTTATATGAACTTCCGGATGGAGGGGGTTCCATGAAAAAAGTTAACGATTATATATACGTTTAGGAGGCAACATCTGACTTACACAAGCAGATATTGCCTCCTAAACATCGCCCACTAATCGTCTGGGATAGAGCCTATGTCGCATAGATATTTTCGAAATAGAGCGCGTCGCTTCGAAGTAATGCCCAGCCATATATTTATTTTACGCAAAGTTGAAGCCATACAAATAAAGTCGGGCTTGAACAAGCCAAAAAATGCTGTTTTTCAGTGCCGTCGTCAAAGTGATTATGTTCTCAAATTAGCAAAAATACGCTGGCCTTAAATCTAAATACTTTTAATCTATCTTTTCAACAATAAACGAATACAGGCTCAAACTTTGTTAGGGATCCTGGAGTTACACGCTGTATCTTAAGGTTAGCTGACATAGAGTTTAGATAAGTCAATCAGCTACAGTCTGTCTCTGTTCAATAGTGAAGATTCTACATAATAATAACAACTTTAGTCGTAAAGCCTAATTTACGTTACGTAAATTACGTACTTCTGAAAGGCATGTAGGTAACGCACATTCTGTACAGCACCACTTGTGAAACGTGTATCCTTTCGTTAGATACAGGTACGATGAATATCATAATTATTCTAAACGTCTAGATTGTTGCAAATATGACATTGTACAACGCTTCTAATATTTATTTTATAATAGATATTTAAATTATTTGAATATACGTACGGTACGCGAGGTAACTGTTGTCACTATAATAGAAAAGGAACATTACAGCCTTTTTCATGTAGCAACGATGCTAAAGAGATGACCGTTCCAACAATCAAAATGAATAAAGCTATTGTGATATTGACCCTGTGTAAGGTAACTTGAGCTGTATTTAAATTCAATCGAAAGATCCTGAACGAGAGCCCCTTTTCTGCTATAGTAATTAAATTTGAGTTAAATAAACTGGGGCTAAGCTTTATTCGAGTAGACGAGTAAAAACGTATTAGATGCTTGATTGAAGATATAGCGTTTTCGTATTGATTAAAATAATGAATGAAGTTCGAAGCTCCGGTAGCATTAGCGGCTGCGTAGATGCATGTGCTGTCCTGCATCACAGAAAGATGCATTATAAACAAAAAAAAAGAGAGGAAACGATGTTTTGCGTCCTAAAACTGAATGGTTAAGACAAAGTGATTTCGAAAGCTCAGAGAAAGACGACTGCGCGATGTCTCACCTTCCGGGATCCGCTTTAGTATAGCTTGTTGGTGATGTCCATCCATTTCCTAAAATCGAATTGGTATACAATGTAATAGATGTAACGCAATGTTCACTGACTAGAGGAGGCCGTAGAAATTTTCCCTTATTTACTACCATGACATCTCAACGTAGCTGGCTAACGCCATTCAACAACAACTGCACGCGACCTTCCGCTCTTTAGACACGAACCTTAACGAACAAGTTCCTTGAATATTGCTAATGATATCTTATGCGGTGGCTAATTAAAAAAATGTTTGCTCTGTTTATTACTTGGATCTCACAATTTGTTTTTCGGACAGATTAAACTATTACTGTATTAGCTAAGTTAGTCAGCAAGTTAGTTCGCAACCGCTCAGAGTAAGTTAGATAATCGATATATAGGCTATATGCAGAAAAGCATAATGAACAGCTAACTTAATGCTCATAATAATCTTTTCTTGGCCCGAAGATACACCAGCAAATCGGAACTAGCAAAACAGCATTTAGTGCTTCGTTCCGTCATCGTTGTTAGGATGAGCTTTATGGTCTCCTATTATGACCTGAGGTTGATTGACAGATGAAAACTCCTGAGTAAAATACCTGTGAGCTGACGGAATGCGAGGAGTTGTTTCGGGTGAAGGCAGGTCGGCCACTGCTCAGTGATTTTTGTTTGTTTTCCTTATTGTCTTTGTTGGCCTTTTCCACTGATTCTTTCTCCTTGCTTTTCAGGTCAGCTTTGTCCTCCGCGACCGGCTTTAAGAGATTGAGCATGCACACGAATGTATAGTACCCTAGCATCAAATGTTCACCTCACTTCGAGCTCAACAGTGAACAGATAATTAACTTTGAAGTAAAAATTATTAGCTTCAAATTAACGCTCGTTCTCACCTAAACATACAGTTGTTGTTCATGATTAGGGGATTTCAAGTTACCACGTTTAAAGTCGCTTTTTGTTCTCAATTGAGAAGAAGCGAGATGCACCTACGACATCACAGGCCGAGGCTAAAACGAAGTCTTAAACATAGGAACCCAGTAGACAACTGCATAAAGCTAGTACAAACGATTGCCATAATTTCTTATAAAATATTGCCCATTCTGATGAGAGTACCCCCTAACGGAAATCTCCCATAAAGATTTTTATTTTATTTTCACTACCTAGAGATGCACGAAAGCACCAAACGATTTTATAACAAACGGGCAGTTACCTATTAAATCAAATGCCGTCGTGCGTATCTTAATTGTTTTGGTCATTATAAGGTGCGCTAAGGCTACAACCATTGCTTCCGCTACACAAGATTGCACATTAACGAAGTGCCTTTGTAGATTGTTTCTAACTATTTCAGTTTATTGGTATTTGTCATCTAATAGATAGATAGATAGATGGATAGATGCATGTTTTTTCTCATTCATTCTATGCTCGACTCGCGATTTTTTAACAAGATCATTCTTGAAAGATAATGAATGGTCTCCATTACTAACTTTGACTCAACTTCAATTGAACTATAGAAACCATTTGAAAATTTCTCAAATAGTTCAAATAGCTCAAAATAGTTATCGAAGTCACAACCTTGTACCCCATCGTTCAGGTGTCGCGCTTTCAGTGGTCGTAGCACCAAGCGACAGAACTGATATGGCAGTAGCGCCTGGTCGCATGTTTGAACCTGATAGACAAATGTATGATGAAAGCCCCACTTGTTTTGATTCGTTCAACATTTAATTGTTGACACGAATGTTTAGTCAGGCTGAATTTACCGCTTTATCTGCGGTTAATTCAGGTAACTTGGACGCTAGCCGTCCCTCGCCCAACGTTTACGCTGCCCAGTAGAGAAATTACTGCAGCAAAGTAAACGCTCCTTAGCATAAAGCCGTCGCTCCGTTTGCAATCGTCGGCCTCAAGTCCTCGACGAAAATTGTGTTCGAGGGAATACTATTGGCAGCGATAGAACACCTAATGATCATATATGGCGCGAGCACTGGAATGTTACGTGCACAGTTGATGTAAGCTCCGCTAAATTGGATTAGTCTTCTGTTTTGGCCAATCTGGGCGCAGGAACGGCGCTGTTGTGCATGCCTAATTCGGTTCTCTGATAATGTTTTCTCTATAACTGATTATTAACAGGTGGGTAAGGTATATGTAATAATTTAATGATTAAGGGGTAGAATCAAGCAGGAGTTAACTAGAATCGTTCTGTCTGCAACAATCTAAAAATTTGAGCAATCTTAACCCTATTCGTTGATCGAGCCCGTCGTGGCTAGCGCTAAAGGGAAAATTTTTTCCACTATCCACTGTCACGCTCTATCGTGTTGGCGACATCCAAGTGGCATGTAGATAACGTGCGCTAATTGTGTTTCTGTATTTAGTCACATCTGCCATGCAGTACGGTGAGACGACCTGCTCCTCAGAGCCAAACAATAGGCCCTTTTCACTACCTAGAGATGCACGAAAGCACCAAATGATTCCCTAACGAACGGGCAGTTACCTATTGAATCGTCCAGATCAAACGTAGTCGTGCATATCGTGCACTATCCTAATCATTTTGGTCATTGTAGGGTGCGCTAATGCTGCGACCATTGCCTCGGCTACACAAGATTGCATATTAATGAAGTGTCTTTCTAGATTGATTCTAACTAAAGCGGTACGATAGTTTCGTTTTAAGCGCGCAGGACACCAGAAAAAAGCTGTTGGAGCTGTTCAGAAACCAATTGAATTGTTATCGATCCTCAAGACGAGTACGCAACAACGCCCACCTTCAACATACGTCACATAATTATTCATGTGGTAGCGTACGATTTGGTCACTCTCAAACATTTAGAAAAAGAACTATTGCAAATGAATCCTTTCCATCAGTCCCCTCCTAGACTTACAATGTTAATACGAAGATCCTGTCCTGCTTCTGATAGGGAAATGCTGGCCGAAATTTCATGATGAGAGAAGGAGTTTTTGACGCCGTCTAGATTCTGTTTGCTGCTATTCTCGTTGTGATTAGACACCGCGGCCGAAACAAAGGGCATGGCAGGCATTGAAAAATTCCTTTGTGGGTCGTCGCTATTCCCACTAACTGCGGTCAGTCCGTAGACAACACTCGCCGATCGAAGCGCTTCGGTCGACAACGGAGTCGAACTATGCAGCGATGTCGTTGAAGAGTTTTGACGGAAATATCCACTGTAATAGAAATTAGAGAAATAAAAGTATTGCATCTATTGCCTTTTCATCACCGCACACCGCTTTAAGTCGTCTGGTTTTCTATAGCAAAAGTGCAAAATTGAGCGGGTCAAAGGCGTTGTGGGCTTAGTAAAAGACGAGGCACCCCAATTCCTCTCCTGTATTTTCTGAGCCGTCATAGATATAGGCTCTACAACGAGTACATTTGCGCAGGCAGATCGAAGTTTAATATGATCAAACCAAAATATCGTTAGGGTTAGGTGCTGATGCCTATCCGACGATTGGTTTGCTGATACCTTGTCTCTCACTGTCCAGTAAACGCGTATTGCACAAAGGGTAACAACACGTATTTTAGGCTATTCTCGCTCGGTACGCGTGAACTAGATTAAATTTCCAGAAAAGGAATGCGCGTCGCCTTTCTGTCACCGTCTAGCGTGAGTTGTAACTTAACAACCTAGATCTGGAAGTTTAAATAAGTCCTAAACGTAGAACTCTTATTCAAGGTTAGCCCTATTTGTGTTTATGCAGTCGTACATAACCCTTACGAAGTGGCTGATATTGCATTACAAACTTCTGAGAGGCGGAGTCAAAGATCAAAGTTTAATGTCGTTCGAACCACACGTACACATATATATTCACATATAATTGTGATTTAAATTAAAGTAGATTTATCAGTGAATTCGTTGCGTATCTAGCATTTCACTTTATGGAATATGTCATTGTTTACGAAACAACAGTTCGTCCTTCAGACATCAAATAAACAAAAAAATTCACAAAACGGTCCTTCACGTCTTTTAAACGTATTAATAAAAAGCACGATACAAGTGCATCCCGACTTCGGGCATATGTAAAACTAGAAAATGAAAAAACTGAAAAAAACATAGCGTTTCGTTGGCATGTTTCGTGACAAACATGGTCGAACTATCATGTCGATAGATCTAGAGTGCTGAAAATGTTTAAAATTATACACAAACTTTACAAACAACTAAGTATCTCTTAAGTTGATAAATTTTTGCAACATATGAAACAGAGCTTTGTTTAGAGTAGTGCTTCAACTTAGGGCCTCAAATAATACTTCACGGGAAAATGATGGCCATCCGCAACACTTCGCTTCATCGATTGAGCAACCTTATTCGCTAAACAACTGCAAAATTGTATAAACAAATTTTTCCTTTATTTCTGGAGCTTTCTTAAAAAGTAAGGGGATGAGATGAGATCTGGCGCTGTACCTTAGAAGAGAATACACAGCATATACTTGGAAAGAGACTATCGCCCCGCTTGTATATTTACCTTAGCTCCCCTTGACTCTACGACAAATACTACCGTATTTGTACAACTGGCGTATAACTCAAGTTCAGCCTTTAAATCAATATAAGCTAATAAATCTACAATACCTTCCAAGTAACGAGCTTCTTCTAAGAAACTTTAGGGGTCCTGGTGGCTCCTCGCCTACGTGATGATGACTTTGAAGGAGAGCTCTACAATGAACAGTTATAATAGGAAGACTATTATTAAACATCTGGTATATTAATATATGGCTTCACATCACATGTTTCTTCAATTACGTTCCAGAACGTTTACAATAGAAAAAATAATGTATTATTACCTAATAATACATTATATTTTTTCTATTACAAAGGTAGCAAAGCCCAGCACACTACTTCTTTAGGCAGTCCATAATGCTATTAAATGATGTAAAAATCATCCTCGGTAGGTCCTAATTTGAAGTAGGCGTGTAGAGCAGCCTGTGTCAATGTACGTCATTTGCTGTCACACCATTAAAATGGCGACTGCCATTCGGTTCTGGTAGCACTATTTAAAAAATTTCGATGTTTACTGCAGGTAGTAAAGGTTATATAACCTGAACACGACGGCCCGATTATCAGAGCTGATCTGTCCATCCTCGACCATTGCATCCACAATGCGATTGCATATTCCTGAAAGGTCCTTCTCTTCGAGATCCAATAGAACCACCGCTGAAAAATGTTAGTCAAGGCAATACATTATATACGAGCCAGGACATATATCCTAAGAATGAAATTCAAGTTCAAGAAGAGCGGTAATCAGACCCAGATACTAAATTATACTTATGACATAAATTCTTTATTGTTCGGCAGGAAAAAATGGCAAAGTTAATTTCAAAAGTAACGGCAAAAGTAAACAGAAACTGTTTTCTGTGTGTTCAATAGATTACAATTTTGTTTGCTTTGACCTAAATTAGGCACTGGTTGAAGCGAAATCGGGATCTTCTATTTTGTCACTGATATACAATGCATATATATATATATATATATATACATATATATGTATTCGCATTTATAGTTTCAAAACGGATCGATTCATATATAGATGACCTTATCAAGGTCTATTTTTGCATCGGTCAGAAGTTTATTTGCTGATGGCGGATTCGATTGGTTACATCTTCCGCAAGATGATTTCGAAATTCTTCTACTAATTTGTTTGTAGTTCTAGATGTACGAAAAAATGCTAATGTGAGTGAAATAAATACAACAGCTGAGCAGCAACTATGTTTACGTTAGGTGTGAGACAAATGGAAGAGAAACGTAAGGCCCAAAATGCGCTAGCCTGAAAAATGGTTTTGACAGCTCAGTTAAGTTGGCAAGCGATTCAAGAAGTGGCTACTTACAAAGATTTGGGAGCTACATTCAAGGGGAAGATATTGTTCCGGAATCACACAGTCGATGCGGCTGGGGCCGTCTCCCGCATCGTAACCTCATTCTTAGAGTGTTCTCAGGATGTAAAAACCGAATAGAGATATTGTGCACATGTATGGATGTTCATTTACCAAGGACATACTGATTTTTTCCGATGTGAGGATACAGGATAGATTTATGAAACGTGTTTCTCGACGACACAAATCATCCTCCCTAGCTTTTTTGATTTCCAACGTAGTATCGGTCTGAGGCCGCTTGTGTATTGCCCATGCGCATCTCGTTAAGTGCGTTACCGAGTCAACCATAACTAATAACCACATTACCTCGATTGGCAAAAATTATCATTAGACATTGATAACGAGAAAAATGGAATATGAAAGGAAGGTTGGGTGTTAATAGCTGCTCCTAGTCTGCTAAAGAAACCCCAGGTAAATCCATTAAGATCCGACTAAATTCTAGATAAAAACGTGCCCTTGGCGCTAAACCTAAAAATAGGAGATTTCGAGAACATGTTCGCATAGGACGAATCCTAAGAGGTTTTAAACTTAGCAAAAGGCAGAAATGCATGGTGGTTATACTCGAGTGTTTAATGCTCTCCTTTGAGATGGATAACTTAGAAACTTTGAAAAAAAACTTATTAATAAGCGGCTTTTTCAGTCATTTACGTGGTGACTGTCGGTAATGTAAATCATACGTTTGCTTGACGCGCGGGATATACACAGACAAACCCACCTTAGTCGTGTCGTATGATCTCCTGTTCAGTAGCAAAAAAGTTCTTTCATTTTATTATAGCTGCTGAGCACACATTGTGCATAAATTATATCAAGTTAGTGAAGTTAACAATATTTAGAGTTATGGCTAATAAGCAAGGTTTCTTTACTTGTTGACAGTAATAACTAGGAATTTCATTAAAACCACATAATGAACTAGGTGGATAGTAGAATTTTTACTCTGTGACAGATCATGCTTACTAGCTAACTGTGCCTTTGTGCTACCTATTCATAAGTATTATTTGTCAGAGTGTTGTAGAGTAATCTGACCTTCTGGAAGTCAAGCAGGCCATTCAGTTATCCATAGAAAACACAAAATGTAGACAAAGGACGACAATGAACTGACACGTGGATTTCAAATGACGTAAGGTACAATTAAACAGACGTAAAAATAAGCGCCGGAATACGCATCTAGATTGAGTCAATAGCCATATCTGGCCAGCGAGGTTTGCTGAACAAACTAGAGGTAATCCATAGGAGCCATCGTAAAGGAAGAAAAAAATTATTTGTTTGAGCAAACCCGCTATCGAACGAAGGCGCTCGGGATCCTGTTAGGGTTAAAACCTTATTTGAAATCATCGCGATATCTTTCCAGTCCAGCTTTTTCCCTACTGAGAATATAAGTAAGTGTTCAAAGATGGCATTTTGCGGTCGTCATTTCCACGCTGTGTTTGCTTTAGACTGACAACGCTCCGTCGGTGCGTTTGCACCAACAGACAGTGAAAATAAAATATGGCGCATATTTTTGAATGTACTTTAAGTTGCCATTTGATTAAGTTCCTTCTGGTATCCTTTTAACTAACGATGAGGCCATGGAAGTTGTGTCACATGGCGAGGATGTCGGAGACGAAAACCTTCAGCCGTTTGATACGGAGCAAACTCGCAGAACCGCGTTCGCTCACTCGGATACATATGTCGGTGCGCATTTTCTTGACTCGTATTGGTCCCCTGCTGAATCAAGGGTTGTTTAAGTTCTAAATAGATCATGATGAGATGCTTCTGCTAATATGTTTCTTGGATCCTTTCTGGAACCGCTAGCTAAGTGGCGATATCGCGGGACACATATTCGATACGTATGGAGTCAGCGCTGGAATAAGCCCTGATAATATTATTGATTGAGGTTAGCAGCTATGAAAAAGAAATGTTCATCTATTGGTCAAGAGAGCGTAAGCTTAAGTATTATTTTCGTGTATTAGATCGTGGAGACGCTAAGCTTTAAATAAAGCACAATTTTTCTCAAGGAACATTAACTATATTGCAGCACTAGAGGCAACACTTAGTTCAATAAAACAATTTATAAAGTCAATAAAAAAAAAAACAAAAAAAAACTGTAGCTTACCGGAAACAGAAATGTTTGCTTTGTTCCCCTAATATTATACGGGCATACTCCATAGAGCTAGCAAAAAAAAGTGGGAATAAGCTGAAGAGAATAATGTTGCCTGTATTACTGGCATAATCAGTGATGGTGTAGACATTTTCCTTCGGTTATTCCTCGCGGACAGAATTCGCATAGCACACATTGCGAGCATCATTTACTTTGTAACAAGTAAAAATGGTTAGGATGAGTCCCTTAAAAATGGCACGTACCTTCATTCCAGCGAATAATGCTATATCTCCGCTTCTTCTTTTCCACTTCTAGAGAAACAGTTTGAAGCATCATCTTTACATACAAACTACTTCCCTAACTCACATACATTTTTCTACACTAGACGCTGTTTCGTATAACAAACTTTCACATAATCTCAATTATTCCACCGCAGTATGATTCTCGTTACTGGGGAACGTTACCTTTGAATATTTACTCGGTCGTCTCTTTTAATAGAAAATCAGCCTACTTCAAAATTATTCTAAGTCGCCTTGCAGACCTCCGTACCGCAGGTAACGTCGTCCTTTGAGCTCTCTTGAATTCATCCAGTCAAAAAGAGTACGTAATAACTCTTCGTAACGGATTGATCGATCTCAAAATAAAAGGCGGCAAGGAGCCCTCTCTTAAATAGCAGCAAAATCGGAACAGGAAAACACAGGAAAATTCGATGGGGTGCAATTTGGTCAGTTGCATGTTTCCCGGTCTGGAGTAAATCCTTACACTGCACCACCTGATATAATGAACAATATATAACCCAGACGACAAATGGCCCCTGGGTCTGCAGTACGGGATCGCCGTAACTAATTCAATTAATATGTGGTCACTTGCAACGTCATGATTCGAATATCACATACGCGACTAAATGTTATGTGCACTCTTTTTTTTTTTTAAATATTTGTCATGCACGAATTTGTTGTCAGCTTTGCCAATATCGTTGCAACAGGTCACACCTTTGTTTCGTACACAAACGCCATTTAAGCATCGTTTAGATGCGATGGTTCCTACGACGGTAATGCACTTATCAAAAACGTCATAACCGAGGGCCAAGTTTCCTCCTGCGCCAACGATCCCTTATTTTAAACGAGTGGTGGCAAAGATTTCTAGTGACTATCGCTGAAGCCGTTTCAACGTTCTCCAATGGTGATCATGGGTAAACACAGGGAGCTCTGTCACGGACTTCGGCCAGATGCCGAAGTGGCCTACGGTCAGCGACGCCGTTAGAGTATCGTCACCTTAGCACAGCATATTTTGCCTACGTCTGCAGCAGCTGCGGCACAAATATCATAGAATTGAGGAGAGGAGAATCAAGTTTAATTCGACAGACGAACAAAGAACGAGATGTTGGCCGGACGACAACCTTTGCTCCTCTCATACACTTTGCCCTACTTTACGTCGAGAAAAACGATCCTGATGGCAAAACAGAACGAGCTAACAGATAAGGCTATATACTGTTGGAGTGGGCACAAGTCGGTGTTTCTCAAAACTTCCCTGTAAAATCTCTTTCTTTGGCTAGCTATAAACTTAGCAGTTTCAATGAAATCATTCAAACGAATCATCTAAACCCCTAAAAAGGTTACCTAAACGTCATTTATGACGTCGAACGAAGCTACAGAACACGCTGCAGACTGCCCAAGATCCAAGGAAGCTTTCTTAAGAAATGTAATTACAAGCTTAGCAAAAAGTAGGCGAAAAAAATCACTTCTTTTTTGTCATATGGCTTGTTAAATAGATGGAAAAGTCGAGCTGGCCTTTTTGGTGGCATAGAAGTGACCGGCATCCACAAGGCGAGCTATTAACAGTCACACACTATGACTTTTAGTCGGTTGACGGAGCAAGTACGTTCATTGTGAAACTCGACTATGGAGTACCCGTTAGTAGTGATATTTAAGTTTGAAAAATTTAGCACTTTCAGAAACACCTTTCGGGCTGGCTCCACAGTAATGTTAATTAATACGGTAGAAAATATCCCGCAACGAAACCAAAGGAGTGGCCGAGGTGGCGAAGGAGGTGGCGGAACAAGCTTTCACCTGCTTGGCTTTTCTTCTTCGTGTATTTCAGATCAAGAGTCCTACGTCAAGTCGTCCTATGCTATAAGCTAAGATCGATACGTCGCCACCAGTTTGAAACAGACCATTTTAATAACGATTTGAAATTTTTCTGGTGACGATCGCTTCGTCGATTCTCCAATCTCTTCCTTTGGGGATCACATTGTTAGAAGCCTTATGGGTCCTTAAAGCATGACTTCCCTCAAGCAGTCCTTCCTTAGGCTGCTGAAAGCCAGTCTAAGTTAAATAATAGTCACTTAGGTAAAAAGAAACGTTTGACTTTTCTTAACGCCCAAATTATTTATGCGCTATATTTACACAGCCAACCTAACCGTATATATGTTGTTTACAATGATCGAAACCGATTATTTTACCTAGTCACTGCAGCGTGACTGAAAATGGGTGACAGATGGAGACGGAAACTTAAAAAATAAACAATTGTTGTTGACACTATATCTGTATACGCACGAAATGTGTCGCAATAAAAGTGAGATGACCGCACCGATCTCTGGGTCAGTGGGGACGATGACGAAATCGTATTATCGTATTGTACATTGAATATTCGTGAAAAACGAGGTCCAATAGAGCCGCTGATTTAAATGCAGTGAGGTGGTTACGAACTTTTTACCTAATTTATCGTCGAAGCTTAGCTCTCGCCGTTACACTTCCTGCAAACCGTAAAATTAATGTTCTTCTATTTTTGTCCGAATCGATGCCGTGGATGGACGAAGATTTTTAAAAAATAGTACAGTTAGAAAAATTTTTGTAAAGTCAGGCTTTAAATGAAATAGCATATGTATGTTTCATTTACACCTTGGCCGATTTTCTCGGGGCATACTTTGGTAGGTATGAAGACTGTTCTCTACTCAGAGCTACAAATTGGATTATTGCAGTAATAATATTGTCAACGGTGCCAGAAAAGATCCATGTTTTACACTGCGATAGATCGTGTTTCCTGCGTCATCAAAAAACGAACTGTGAGGATCTATGAAATGTTGTTTTGTATAAAATATACAGAACTTTTTTCATTCTAACTGGCCTAATCATTGGATTTCGTTTTCTATATATATATGATCTATATATAAGAGATATATATAGCTATATATATGAGATATATATATATATATATATATGTATATATATATATATATATATATATATATATATATACATCAATTAAGCAATGTTAAACCTGCACTAACCGTTTCATAATCCAATTCAGCCATTGCTGTTCTTTATTTCAATATAGTTTTTTTTTGTTGATTTTATTATTATAAAAGTACGTGACGATCGAACTACACTTTGTAGTGTTAACAAGACTCTGTTTTGGTTAATGAGCATCGAAATGCATCTGCTAAAAACTAAGGTAAACTCAAAGAGAACTGCAAACCCATTATGTGAGCTAAGTTTGGGTCACGTTAAACGGCCTTGAGTTTTGACTGGTATAAGTTGTATTGGTTTCATAGCGATTGTCACCAGCAGACGCCGCAAAAGCAAAATTTTACCACGCGGTTTTCATGAATTGCTTTTTATTTGAGCGCCAGAATAAAGTTTATTCGCTTAAAGAATTACCCTAAATATTTCCATATCTGGAGATACTCCTATATAAGTACTGTAGACATCTATTATGGTCTCCCGCATCGGCTCTACCGGTACTTAGTAATTGTTGGTAATGTCCGATATACCAGCCTGCTCACAAAGGTAGGCGCCCTATGAATCATCCTTGAAATTCGCGGGGCCATGGCATTGGTAACGTAAGTGATTGAAAATATCTACGTCCCTGAATTGAATTTTTCAGCCTCGCGTTTGGGGTGGCACAGACAACTTGAACATATTTCTCTTTTCCGTATTGCTCAATGATCTGTCGACAGTCAAGAAAAAGCACTGACGTAACGTTCAGCATAAGCTACTCTATAATTTCTCTGAGAGCGAAAACTGCTTCCACATATACCCTATAACTTGAATAGAAGGTTTTAAAAGCCGAAGGCTTTTTTTTTTTTGTCTCGGAATACTATAATTGAACATAGCAACTTGATCTGCTACTCTGGTTTAACGCAGTTATTCAATAGAAGCTCTTTGAGCAGCTCCACAACTCTCCACAAACAGCGGCCTTTTTTTCTATAAAGTCTCATAAATACTAACCCCTATCTGACGGCAAAGCGACTTTTTTTTGTTTTGCTCAAGTAAACCCAGCGTTTCTTAACCCCACTCAGTAGGATGGGGCACTTTGTGGAGAATTTTCAGCTCAAGTAAATCTACCGTGTATTTCTAGTTTATCCAGATATAAAGGCAATGTGGCAGATTTAGACCTGGGTTTTTTTTTTTTAGAGCCCACTGTCACTCACGGCTTCCACTACCTTTTCCTTGAAACGTTCGACCGTCATGAGCTGGTTGACACTTCGCGGTGAAGGTGTCAATACTGTCCCTAACACTGCTAATCTGCGCCGCGGCATTCTATCCTCATGTTTCTTGGCTCTTCGTTAATCGTACATGTTACTGGGTACGTTTCTCGGTATCGATTGGGTTTCTAGCGATTGTATAACGATCTATCTAAAAAAGTGGTAAAATCAATAATGATACAATTATTTGATATATCGTTTTTGTATCATATAAAGGTTCATTGTAGGCGAAAAATAATTGGTCGTCGTGGATAATCTGTTTTCATCTCGGTTGGTGTAGAACGATACACAAGGGACAGAGACGAGATCGCAAACCGTTCAAGGCCATTGCTCGTAGGCCAGATATTCGGTTCGGAGGTCCTTGCTTCAGAGATTTAAGCGCACTACTTACGCAAGACATAGCGATATCGAAGGGCTTTGTAGAGACCCGTGCTAAATTTTAAAACTCACCTTTTCCCAAGCATTTTTTCAGTACTCCGAGGTCATTAAACGATAGCGAAGCCACGTGAGGAGCGCCCCACCTAAAGTTGAAGTAAGCCTGAGTATTGATTGTACTAATGTAATAATAAGAGTTAACAATAATAATAATAATAATAATAATAATAATGAATGAGACGCTTTCGTTTGCTCAGTTACGAAAACTACGATCAATATAATGTAAATTAAAGTTTATCCAAATATTGACTCATGCTCCAATAATGATTTGTAGTCAAATGGACGAGCGAATACCTGTCAACATCTTGTTCCACATTTTCTTCATATTTAATCCATCGTGCCGTTTCCTTCCATTGATTCGACACTAATTCAGCTAATTCAACGAATACCTCATGAGGAGTATGATCGTATTGCTGAAAGACATTAGCAATAGGAATTGACATTTATACTCGAAAAGTCGAACCGCATATCTTATAAACGGAGATCGTCATGACGGATCAGATAAAATACTGAATTAGAAAATTCGTATTGGTACAGTTTCAAGTCAGTTTTTCGTTAATTAACTTTCTAAATCGTGTCGAAGTCCTCGACACTCGAAGGAAAAATATAAGCAATTTAGAAGAAAAATCTCGAGATTGAGAGGACCTATGCAGGGCCATTACGTGGCGCCCCATGTGTATATATGGATAGGGGACTGACTCCTTTTGTGTGCAAACTTTCTCAGTCCACTCAAAATGCAATCTTAGCAAGCTTTAGGTTAAATATGACTTTAGAAATGATCTATATATATATATATATATATATATATATATATATATATATGTAATAGGTTTATTTGTAAATATGTGTAGTCAGTTTTCATTGACTCACAATGATGCACACTGAAGCGCGCAGCTAGACGAATGTAACTATCCCCCTGTCAGAGATATTTCGGGTAAGTGTTTAGTGAAATATAAGTGTAAAAACTTATCAATATGAAAGGACTCAGCTCAGCATTATACAAATTGTGTTCGAGAACGAAGATTTACACAACGAAAGATTAATACTATAAATACTTCTGAAATTTTTTTTAGGACTGATCGGATCCATGAAGTCCTGTTAGGGTCCAAGAAGTCATTCCACGAGCATAGTGACTTGTACACAGAAGAAGTGCTGTGTAAGGGAACTTTTCAAGTATCTTCTTTATGCATTATCAATATATATATATATATATATATATATGGACTAAACCATCTAAAAACGTTACTTTTTTGGCTGGTGAACCAAACCCATATCATTCAAAAATATAGGGGTTCTGGGAGACCATCAAGTGTGAGTGGGCACTTCGGGTGACACGCTTAAAAGCACGTGCTGTTCTGTTTGAGCTCTATTTGACGATCGGGTACATGCGTCACTGGTACACACCACCAACTGGTAATCATATGCGATTTCTATTTTATTGTGCCTTTTCGAATGGCTCTTCTGATAGCGTTTCTGTCGATTTCGTTGTACAGTTACCAATTGTTGCATTGCGAATGAATAAACGGCGTTTGTCAGACACACTGGGATTACTTTATAAACCGGAATGAGTGTGATGCGTCAGCAATTATGCAAAAAAAACATCAGTAGATTAATTCAATGAACTTATCTAAGCTTGTTTGAAATTAAGTTCTCGAAAAACTTGACCTGTAGCGTAGTTTGCTGGGTACAGCATTCTATTAACGTGATAGCGCCTATCCGATCTTGAAGTTTTGAGAGTTATCTGCTTTAAGCGAATAACAAGTTGAACGCTCTCATTGATACCATTCTCAGGGGATGTTCTTATTTATAGCTGCCGGAACAGCCCCCAATCAAATGTAGTTTAAAGATACGGTACTTTGGCCAGCCATAGCGCTACAAACACCAAAAAAAAAAAAAAATTCGTTCCCATAGATCGTGTTGTTTAGCCCTAAACGTTTGTGGCACGCGGGGAATAGCGTCCGTTGCGCAACTACCGCCTATTGAATTATTCATGTATCTGCTTATGTAACTTAAAGTTAGACGAGAGCACACTGAATTATGACACAATCGTCAGATATGGGTGACTTCCGTGGCTGTAACGATAGTTTCAATACTTTGCCTTATCTAAGATGCTAAAATTCTCGGCGATACTATCGGTGTATAGCTTTGTTGCCGGCTGAAAAGGCCTTCGGGACACGGGGCGTGGTCTGGGTTCGTATCCGGCCGTACACATTTTTGTAGTCGTCTAGCAAAAATTATACTGCAGTTGTCAAACAAGCACGAACACAGCCATAATTTCCGCCACTGTTCGGTCCCTTGTGATTTCCTGCGGAGTTTAATGAATTCTATATCGCCGAGCTTGGTAGATAGAGACGAGGTCACTTTTAAAAACAGAGGCCAAAATCAGAAATTTCAATGAGCTCAATAAGCTCGGCTTTGGTCATGAATACGAAAATGTTTAAACCATACACACGGTGCGTAATGGGCTCCAATTAACGTCGGCCCATCGCGTGCTCCATAATATGACAGCTAAAAAAGTGAAAAAAGCGTGTATGGCGCTATGTGTAGCACAGCGGGCTACTACACACCGTTGGCGAATATTTTCCACTAAAAATATGTAAAAGTTAAAGATTTATCATTGAGCCGATCATCTAACCCGCGATGGACAGACACAGTGGCTGGCGTCAGGTTAGCGGCGCAAATACAGCAACCGAAAGGGTCTGGTAATGAGTTGATAAGTTCAGCAATTACTTGTGTAATATAGCAACAAAGTCATCATACGTCAATGGCGGAAATATATTCAGCCCCATAAGGTAACAGAAGCTAAGGTAATTAGACAGACTTTTGCCATCACTTCTAGGTGTGCATTTTTCTATAGATGCTCTCGGAATTAATAGAAAAATCTAACGTGCCGCGGAAACTGGAAGCGCGCTATTTTCCAAAATCAGCCTTAAAACGCATTTCAAATCTCCTAGTAATTCTAGCACGGAGAAAACTAAAGAACCCTATTATTTGTTTGTCGTATCAAGAGGATATACTTTCTTGATTTTAACTGAAGTGGGCTTGGGCCCATTTCCACGGGAGTACCTTATATGCATAAAAATTTTAGCAGCTATCTACTATGTCGTTTCGCGAATATCGGTCATACAAGTTGTTTGTTTAGGTTGGGCAGACATTGTTCATAGTGGCAGCGTTATGCGCTGATACCCAAAGCGATACTGACCTATCTTAGATAGTTGACGTGTTGTTGTTGTTGTTAGGAAGCTGGCCACATGGGTTTTCGGACTTACTTGCCTGTGTCGTCCTTACAAGGACAGGATCATCCGCACGACCTGGCGTGCCCTCTACTGTAGGTCTGTGATTGAATAGGTTGTGACGATGATCTCAGAGGAGACATACTAGATAGAAGCCGTTAGGGAAAGGTGGGCGGCCGAAGTCTTGTTCCCAAATGCCAGCTCCCGAAGCGTGTCTCATTGCTTAACGAGAGCCGATTGAGGCAGGGTATTCGTTTCGGTTATAAATGCCAAGGCGATGTTGGATATTCGAACGATACTCCTTCTTATTAGTAAGTGTGTTCTTTGTCACAGGATGGTGGAACTAATGACAATGCTCAAAATCTACTTGGCACGAATCACTCAAACAAATAGTTTTTCATTAATATGGCTATATGAAAATATTCATAAAAAAATGTTTACTCTTAAGTCATCTCCAAACGAAATACCAAATATAATATGCTTTATTTCACAGCCGAGTGAAACACTGTTGGTTAAGGACGTAAGACCTTTGTCGCCGTATATGCTGTTAAGAAAAACGGGATGGTCCTGATCGCTGCCGCCTATAGTGTTTGCCAGTAATATATACAGGGACTAAAGACATCATTACAAGCAATGATACGCTGTTCGATCATCGCGGCTCGCCATATTCTACTCAATCGCTGCTGTTCCGCTCAGACGAAAAACGCATTTCATGGGGGGAAATAGGGGACATGTTTGTATATATGAAGTTGAATTAGTGAGCCGTTCATGGCCACATGAGAGCGTAGTAGCTAATGTTATTAACTGCTAAATGTTTGTATACGTGGTCCAGTCGGGGGTACGCTTTGTTTCGTATCGAGAGTCTGTTCTCTGAAGTAATGGTTTAAGTAGCGAATGTAAAATAGGGAATAAAAAAACGTTACCGCTAAAATAACGACAGTATGGTTGATAAACGGTGTCCAAATTCACTTTAGCTCAATTAAGAGCTTTATACATTATTACAAAATAATACAAAGACACAGTATTATTGCTATTAGACTTTTACTTTACTATCAGACTACTTTAATGATATAAATTAGCAATCAACTGTTCCTTTGGTTTTTGTTGTAGACGTAAATCAGCTATTTTGTTGCTCAAACCTTTTTGGCAACGACTTGTGGATGACAGGCGTTTCCATCGCTACCCTGGGTCGCCTTATCGTCTTTATCGATATCCTTGAGATCTTTAGATGGCGCCCTCTGGGGCACTGCTCGGTGGATTATGTGTCTCCTGAAACCACGAGGGTCCTCGAACCGATGGCCTGTATAGGGTAGATAGATTAGACAGAACAATAGCACACGTCAAACAATTAGCTGAGCCTGTTGGGCGGTATCGTACCCGAACTACCACGTTCAAGAAAAAGCATATTAACTGTTAATTAACGGGGGCTAGGGGTTGCGGAGGCACGCCAAAGGCCAGATAAGGCCCGGCCAAGGTGTCTGTGGTGGCGGTGAGTCGATCCACGGTGAGTCAGATCTCACGATTAAACGCTATCGTTTAGAAGAAGACTGATTGAAAACACACGCTTTGCTCTATCGGCATGACAGCCGGGCAGTATTAGCACACAGGGAACCAGTCGATGCCTGACTCAAGAGACCAATTACTACTTTTCGGTCTCTAATTGCATCCCACTAAATTAATTAGAGGACGGCCGATGTGAGCATATCTTGAAAATGCACTTTATAACCCTATCAGCTTATATTATATAACCGACAAGTCCTTTGTTGCATCGCTCGAGATTGCCATAGACGGGCTCTTTTTCACATAAAAGATAATCCACTGCTAGTGTGTACACCTCGGTCTATATAATTTCAGTCATACACGAACTGTTAGCACAACATAAGTAACTTTCTTTGCTCGCTCAGATTATCTAATACGTGTCATTGATGGCACATAGTAAAGCAGTGACCCCTGATCCTATTCAAGCAGAGGGACATCATACTGAAAAACTATAATTCTCAATAAGTGAAATATGAAACAAATGCGACGATATTTTGTTAACTTAACGACATCTGGTTGAAGTTGCTTGACAAATTACACATCTAAATGTATAGTAAAGGACATGCCATGTCAAAGAAATGATCGATTACTCATTTTAATTATATGTACGATGCTTCGACCATAGGCCCATCTACTTCAGATCAATGCAGGATCTCGGCCAAGTTTGTGCCCCAGCACCAATTGAGTGATAAGCTGATTTATTCGGGGATGGTCTACGTAATAGTTCAGTGGTAAGGTGTTTGCGTATTACTCCTGAAGGCTTGTGGAGGTTTCGAGCCCGACGTAGACACATTTCGTTTTGTGCTAAGGGCGGGTGTCTGGAGCAATACCACATGGCAGTATTGCACGTAAAACTTTTATAACTTAGCAGAATAAATTTCGTAAAGCACAGTTCGAGCGGAGCTTAGCTGCTGTTTGAAAGTGAAGACGCCTGGGCATATTGCGAAAACTTGCGCTAAGCCGCCCAAATCCCGGGAATATAATGTCCTAAATATGGAGCCTGCTTGATCGAAGCCTAAATCCTAGACTTTCGCCTATTAGGCTAAGCCTACGTTTTTACATTTGTAATTCATTGCGCATTCACACAATTCAGTTCTATTTAAATAACACACTTACTAAGTAGATCTTCCTGATCGATACTAGATAGTAATCCACCAAACTCGTCATCCAGCCGATACCTGCAATTGAATATTGATGTCAATCATTTTTTTGTTGCTGGCACTCAAGACCATATCTGCTACTGACCGTTTCCAAAGTAAGTTAGCCTTTTTTTGGTCCCGAGTTAACTTCCACTACTACAGGCTTATGTTGAAAATCATTTTATATATCGCTCAGCAGAGTGGCAAATTTTCTAAGGATGCAAAGATGTGTACCTTAAACGATTATTTTCTGAACTGTTACTGTAAGACCGGCAACCTTAATGTAAGGATTCTTTTAGGATATATAGGGATAGGGATTTCAAAACGTTTAGCTGTAAATCAAGTTCGAGAATGTTGGGCCTGACTTTTGGTATTTGTCACTGCATCGCGAGATTTCGGCCAGCGTCTCCTAACTACAGAAACATTCTTTCAATTGACATGTTTTTACGTCTAGGTCGCGGTTGAAGTTTGTCTTAATATTACTAACATGGCTGGCCAAAATCCCCTTTGATTTAACTATTTTACAGTATCCGAAATATTTAACAATTGCAAATCTGGCTCTGATAGCACATTTACAAACCCAAGGATAGTGCTACGAAAAGAATAAGGGCTTTTTATCCTATCAAACATATCTTTTTAGACATAACACCGATTTCTTCTATAGCAATCACTATTCTATATATGATTTATGCTTATTATAAAGTTTTATGATCAAGCAACTTGCTATAAATTGCAAATAACATATATATACATATGGATGCAAAAATATACTCCTGAGTACATTATTCTCCTGAGTACAGATTCATCTAGGTTCCACAAAGCGGTAATACCGCGATCTGTGCCTGCCGCAAGCGCTGTAAGAACAAACCTATTAGCGGGATTGTAGGAGTTGTCGTTGTTCTGCGAATCCCTGTGTCCATCCCGCGAGGGCTGGTGATAAGCGTGAAAACGATGAGGACGCCCCGATGCGTGTCTAAGGGAAACAAATAGTAATACGGGCACGACCCAGTAAAGAGACGGTTGTAAAGAAACGTATAAAACAAGTTGATCACATTCTTTAACCAATGTCTGATTAGGGCTTTGCAGGAAAATTCAAGAAGCAGCCCTGAGAGGTTTATCGTTTAGTTTTCTCATTGCTTAAAACGAGGTAGGAATTCTATGAAGCGTTACGTGAATGGCACGAGTCAATTTTGACAACTATAATTTCAGAAGTCGAATTGCTTTATAAATGCACAATCTGAAATCCCCGGTAGCTGATAGGTATACAAGCAATACGCGTTTCTAACCTGTCTCGAGTATGCTCACGAAGCTTATCCTTTCGCTCGCGGCCGCCAGGATGACTTTCCTCATCGCCGATAATGAAGCCGACCTTTATAAACAAATGAAATAGAAGAAAAATGAAGTTACAAGGTCGGCTATTACATCGCTCTGCTCGATGCACTGCTTCTGGCTAATGCTTTCCTATTGAATTTGCGTCGGTAATTGTTTTTAATGCCCCAAATTGACACCTTCTTCTTAACGTAGCAATTGTAGGGTTATAAGAATAAACTTAGTCTTCTCCGTTGGAATGATATAGATAAACGACAATGTCCAAGTAAAAATATATGTGGCAATATATATTGCCACATAGCACTATACCTTAGGATGTTCGTCCAGGGGGTTTCGGGATCGGGGTTCAGGGGACGTAAGTGGCTCATCGCCGGTGTCCACACGATGGAAGTCTTGTACCGGTAAGCCACTGAATAAAAAGTGCGACGGTAGCAATTAGAAGAACGATTTCTGATAAATAATGTAACTTCATTAGTAAAAATTGCTTATTTAGCTAGTTCGAACTGTCCATTTCAACAATTCTATCATTATCACTCAATCTCCATAGCGACTGGATACTCGATACATACATAAATATTGAAAAATGTACATAATCATCGTTCTACTTGTGAGTAAAAAGCCTGTTCTGGCAATATTCTAGCACTGAGCAAAGAAATAAGTGTACATTCTACTACCAGCCAGTTTGGTACTTTATGATAAGGCTAAAGTAATTTTGACTAGAAGTGAATCTAACTGTTTTCTATACGCTTCGTTTATGTTGCCTAATGATTGATTTGCTTTAAAAAGATATGTTCGACACTCATACACTTGTCGTGTGACCCCCGTTGTATATTATTGATGTAACTTCAAAGCGTCTAAAAACAAGCTGTACGGTTTCGAAGCCTTATTTTTAAAGGCTTAACGCAAATATGCCTCTCTAACCGTAGGGGTTATACGTCCACTTGGTCCTGACTATATTAACTGATATTCGAATCTGCACGTTGCTGGGATGGCCAATCAAAACTTTCTAGTTGAATAAAACTTAATTCAAGATCTGATTTATGAACCTTTGATAAATGACGAGAACAACAACAACAACGATCGTTCGAACATCGTAGGGTGTCGGTCAACGAGGAAGACGAGACGACGTCTGAGAAGACGAAGAGATAGGCGCTAGGCCTTTAACAAGGCTTGGTAGCAGCCGGACTTTACGGCCAGATTTAAGGCTTTCAGTATAGAAAAGCTAGGTGTTGCGAACGAAAGTATTAATTTATTTATAATAACACGCCTCTTGAAACGTTTGTGAGTTTCTTTGAAACCTTAAGCTCACCCTGGTGGCTCTTTAGCTTTCTTCAGTAACGACGGTCGTTTTTCTGAAGATCGATTGCCTGAGGCGCCAGTCTTGTCTTCGGTGATAGAAGCCTGACATTGACGAGGTCCTCCTAAATTGACCGTCGTTTGTTCGCTCTCCTCGTACGAAGAAGGAAGGAGCGGCACGTCAGCTCCATCGTCCGGCGAACTACCTTCGACGTCCTGAAATAAGCAGGGCTCTATTGAGTTACGTGTTAATGCAGGTCAGGCCGAAGACCGCTTTTATATGTAGAAGGTAAGCGTTTGCTGTTAATGACCCTAAAGCAAATAGGCAACCTTGCTTAAAGGCATTAGCCCTTTACTTTCTGTTTATTAGTAGCTCACAAATGTAGGTCAAGTAAGGTTAGCGCCGGTTCGTTGTATGCCATCGGAGAAGAGTACGATCAGAGTGTTTGCGTAACTTGAGTCGTTATATGTCTCACGTCAGTTGAACAGATTTTAAACATAAATCTCATATTTGTGTACTTCATCTTGCTATAGTCATCTGTTGATGCAATGGACTTCTAGACTTGTACAGGATTTCTTTCTTTCTTTCTTTCTTTCGTTAAATAACCGTAACTTTTTTGAAAGAAGTTTAACGCCAACTTCCGACATTTTAGTGAACCCTTCAAATAGAATGAAAACGATTAGTTTTCATGTAAATAGATCTGACAATAAACAAAATACTACTTTTAGCATACATACTCAACGTTAAATACATTGTTGTTTTTATGTATAGTCTTTTTTGGGATCATAACTGCAACTAACTACTGATAACTTAAATTTACTACAGGTCTAAGTGTTTAAACGGAAGTCTGAATGGTAGCTACCGTGGTAATCAGCGGTACGTCTCGGTCTGCCTTCAGCTATGGAGTTTTATAAGACAGGTACTTGATCACTTCTATAAATCTTCATCTTGAACCGAATTGCCTAGAGCTATAGTTCACGCCTATGTCGACGTAAAAACGACTAATGTGCTAATTATATTTATAACGTAACATTAATGATATGCTGGGCCGAACTATTTAGCTGCAACATCAACCCCTTTCTCTTTCTCTTTAGCCTTTTAAGGAGTGGGCGCGCCACAGCTTATATGAATGTATGTATATTGTTTACATACTCTGCAGCAGTCCGCGTACGCATAACACGTATCAACGTAACGCAAAAACAAAACAATCGGTCAAACATGTTTACAATGAAACTTTATTGCTTCATATGATAATAGAGCTTGCCATATTAGGCCAATCATATTGCGGTTCGTTGTAGGGCCGTGAAAAACGACCGACTAACAAACAAATACACTGCTACACAAAGAGATAATTATTTTTTGATATAGGACAGGAATGACCAGATCACCCTTCGGGCACCACACAACGAGTCCGCATTGCAGGGCGTCACTGGACAGTCCTGTTTATAACATAACCCTTTCTCTCTACTAGAGGAGCTAAGGCTCGTATATTACGTCAGACGACTGCGCGATAATGCTCCGAAATCGAAAAAGCTATGTGTTTACTCAATTCGAAGTAATGCGAAGCCGTTCCCACCTCTGATTCCGCCGCAGGAATAACACTATCTTCTGCTAAGCGATGTCGTTCTAGTGTTTCAGTACAGAACATACAAACATTTCTATCGATTCGTTTAGCTATCCACAATCACTGTAATTCTACTTAGTTCTGCGAATTCGGCGGCTTTTAATGCTAAACCTTGTAATCCGTAATATGACTGTATCGTTCAAATCTTAAATAGTATTCTGTATCCGTTATGGCCTCGGCTCAAATAAATGAATTGGAAGACGTCCTCTTTTGCAATAGGGACCAGTAGATGAGACTTTAACCTTCTATATAAGCTAACTTTCTTTCTGTCAGGTTTAGGTTCAGCGCTAGATATTGAAGCGATGCTTTGTTATTTCTAGGTAGATGAATACTGTTTCTCTCATAGAAGTGCAAAACGAAGCATTTGGAATTTCGAAATGTTCGAAAAATTCTTTTGAGGAACTTCTGAAAAGAATATAGCGCACGATTACAAAAAGCGCGGCAGGTTTACACTATTCAAAAGAGCACACCTGTATTAACTACTCAATGCCATGCTTTATGTTCTCAGACGGATCTGTTCTAGTGGGCAGTTGTTTTCCTCTTTTAAATCGTCCTATGACGATGTACATACATATATGTATGTATGTATGTATACAGTTTGATGCACGTGTATACAGTCGACGTTTGAGGCGGCAGTTCATCTGCAGTCGTAGCAGTAGTCAAACACAAGACGAAAGGACGATATAATAATAATAGCGGCTCGGTGCGATGGTACGTACTCTAGTGGGCTTTTTTGTCTTTATTTTACTGCTGCTTCCTTTTAGTAGGGTTTGGACGGGGGTGGAAGTACGTATACACATCGTTCAAGCCAAGAAAGAACAGAATCCTCTGAAAAATCCCATTTCATTTCGATTACCCGGCTGCCTCTTCGTAATAGTTCCTTTGCCCAGCCATTCCGTACAGATTCTATTCAGATCATATAGTACTGTCGGCGCTATGTGCTTCATTATAGACGCGTTCGTCGTTTTTGACTCTTTATGCTAACATACGTTAGTGAGGTTTAACGCGTTCAGATACGATGAGTTAAGTTCATATGTAAAGCACGCCTGTTTTCGAGCTTGTGAGAGTAACTGCTATGCTTATCAACGCCTTGTTACGATATCGGTAAGTATACCATATTATCGTAGGCTTAGATACTTAGAATTGCAAATATATCCGTGTCGTCATATATCGTACATCATGGCGGCTAGTACTTCTACTTTTCGTTGTTAAATAAACTAGCTGCTTCCCTTTAGATATACAACTTATTTAAATTTAGCTAACCCACTAAAAAAAACAATATACACATTGACTACTGGCTATTAGAACGAATATAGTAAATGCGAAAACTCTGTCGTTTTTAAACCTTTTTTTTTTTTTAAATAGGCGTCTACATGTGGTCATATCTGCGTGTTGCTGCTAGAGGCGAGCGCTATCAAGGGTACAAATATGAAAAGTCTTACCTGTATTTTCTACAACTACCGAAGCTGAAATATACCAACTTTTATTGAAAATACGCAAACATGTTACGTTAAAAATACTATCACGCCTTCTATCATGTCTTCTGTTTGTCGTACCGGCTCGCGCATTCATTTGACGAAGACATATAATCAAAGAGAGACTAAGGAAAACTCTATCCGCAAGTCATCTTATGTTCTTTCTAATAGCACTGTTTGCTGAATTCGTAAGGGTGAGCAGCACAGCCATCAGAAAGATGCTTTGCCCAGTGTCAAAATTGACGCTATAACCTCGCGGCCATCATCTCTAGTCGCGGCAGGAAGCACTAGTTTTTCTCACGGTGACACTTCACGGTCTAAAAAAACATCTTGGCGTCTCGCTTCGAGACCTTTTCAACACAGCTAAAGTACTTGAGCTGTGAATAGTTGTACTCTTTCGTTATGGGCGGTTTTCTCAGACCTATATATCTAACATTGCCTTGTACTCTTGAGCTGAAGTAAAAACGGCGTCTACGTCTAGTGCTTGGAAATAGAAATGGAAATTGTGGTCCGTCTTGCGATGCAAAATTAATTAAAAATACGAGTCGGTATCAGATGGATTGTTATTTAGACTGTGAAGAACATGTAATACTTCCATCGACAGTATGAAAAAGACATAATCATAAAAAGCCACGAAAACTCATCATAATTGAGTAAATAAACAAATCTGAGGTATCTGACCTCAACAATAGCAACCGCTCAGCTCGATGGCTAGACTTCTTGAACAAGGAATTTTCCGATTGCTTTCGTTATGGAAGAAATAGGTTAAAAAGGATTTATAGATGTCAGATTGCTGAACAAAAATAGATGTCTGAATTTGTCACGGACGCGCGAAAGGTTGCGCTTGTCAGGACATGGAAAACATATAATTCAAGTATCATGAATCTTGCGAGAAGTTGGATCCCCTGGCGTGGTCGTACAGCAGCGGGTTTCGGCGATATAAACAGCGTTTTTGACGGCCGTCAAACGCTCGCAGGAACCTATCGAGTAATATAGTGAATGAACAACTGCCACCTAGACTATATTATAGTATACGCGAAATAGACTTTGGCGTTCTAATTCATATCTGTTATTGATAAGATTGCAAAATAAGAAAAAGTTTAGCTATACCGTATATGGTCTGCTATGTGCCAAACGAAGTATAATGGTTGGTGGGCTTCGATCTACGAAATGTATCATTATAGACAAACTGGTCCGCTAACTATACGTACAAATTTGTGAAAGGCTTAAGAGAAACGTTGCATCATTCGCTCAAGATAATTCCACTTCAGAGATGTCAATATTATACACGCTCGAGACATCGATATTTTTACTGCCTTGAGAACTGATTCATTTGACTCCAACATGGCATTACGCACGCGACCTCTGAGCTCGACGATACCTGAGTCATCAAGTATCGTCGAGCTCAGAGGTCTCGGCTCAGTATAACTGGATTGTGATTCGCCGAAGCATCACGTTAGCTATATTATCTAAGTTTATCTTTTCTATTTACAAATATATGAGTGACTTACTTTTGCCTGGTGTCCGGGAAGGCCATACGCCCTCGTACGGCTATGGGGTCCTCCAGCCTCGTTTAGTTGAAGGCTGAGCCTACCCCCGCTTGGTGTATCGTTGGTAATTTCAAGTAAGTCAAGCCCAGAGCCAGCGCGCGGAGATCCGTCGGAACTTCCAGAGTTATTATTACCTGAGCCTCGATTTCGAAGCGGCACCAGATCCTAAAAACGGAGTGATACTACATTTAGCTTGCTTGTTCCTTATGCGATTTCTGTAGCGTATTAAATTAGAGCAAATTTCATAACGATATTAAAGCTCCATCTTATTTTTCCACGTAGCTCTTGAGAAGCCCAGGTAGGATTTTTGCATTTCAGGCGCTTGTATAGTACAGTCACCAAATGATTTTATTTCTCGTTATTGCCATTGCAACTATGCTAAATTGTGTATCAATATTTTTTGTGTGTCGATCTATCTAAATCGGCACCACGTATGTATACGTGTTACGACAGCTTATAAAGGGTTACCACTTTGACTCACTTGAAGGCCATTAGACTTGCGACAGTCTGGCAAAGTATTGCAGCTCTATTGCCTTGATAACATTTTCTTTTTTCCAGTGTTCTAAAATCACAGTTTATTATGATTCTTTGAGTAATCGTGCCACTTCGTCTGCAATTCACTGTTTTTGTTTATTTCGTCAATTTGTTATTATGCAAAATTTTATATTAACTTATCGCTAACACTTTCCACTATGTATGTCAATGCCAGAATTGAAAACAGCGAGATCCTTTGGACAGTTTTCCTCACCTATGTATATTAATTAATCAATTTTTTTCGCAGTAACGTTTTTAGTGCGCCATATTACCGGGTAAATAATTCTACACTGATCGGCAACCAGTGGTCTATTGATTGGTCTATATTCTTCTCTGATATTTTGCCGTCCCATTTACAATATTTAGACCCCTTAATTATGACTAAGTAAAACCGCTTTTTTTGGTGTTTGAATTTAATTACACGTAATTAGTGATTTGCGTTGTCACGTCTGAGCCTCCTGAAGTGGAACCGATCCAACTGCACAGACTACTATGAACTCCTTAGAAAATTAAACGTTCTACACGCCCATTAACTCTATAGACCCGACTTAGACATGAAGATAGTAATTACGGCCCAATTGGCCATCGATGTGCATAAAGATGAATAAATGAAAAAGTTCCGACGTTTACTATACGTATGATCAACGTTCAAGGAACTTAATATAATGCCCCAATCCGATCATGCCTAATAGATATATGTTATACTGTATTAGGCCAATACGAACTCTCTACGAACGTAGAAATGTTTGTCACTTACTTTAATTAAGCCTGCTGTAAGACCACTATGCCTAGAGCTTTTCTTTTATCCGAAATTACGATGCTTTGCATATATCGAATGTTTCAATAAATCATTCAATAATTCAATATGATACCCTCCACAGGACATTGGTATTTGTTTTTCTAATTATGAAACTATAATTACAACGATAAGCCTAAGAATACTGAACTGTAACCCTTTCAACGCTTCTCTGACTACTTCATTTATTAGTTTTATCATGTAATTAATTAGACCTCGCCTAGATGCGGTCCTTTCGCCGATGCTTTATTTTGCAGCAACGAAAATGAACGATGGGCGACGTTCGTTAGAGCAATTTCGTTCCCTTAATGCCGCAGCTGACATACGCTCTGAATAAAAATAGCAGATGCAGTACGCACCCGTGCTACTAGCATATGCCTTGTTATTACGCATACTGTTATATTATATACCTATATAATATATGAGGCAAATTCTACTCGTCGTGTAAAAAATGGAATTATCCTAACGCTTCAAGATATCCGAAGGGTCTTTTTTTAGTAATCAAAAGAAAAAGCTGGAAGGAAACAGAGATCATTTTCAATGGTCTACCAAGCCAGGAGTAATCTCTTTATGGTTGATAATTAATCAGATGCTTAACTGTATTCCATGTCATATTGGTTGGAAAGATGATTAGAAATGAGCAATAGAAGTATTGCTCATTACAGTAAACTTCAGATTTATTAGCTTTTCTTGTCTTGATTCTGACCCGGATTTAATCGGATAGGCCGATAGTGCTTGGCTAGCCCAGATAGGCGGTGGTGCGTCATTCAAATTCGCGCGGGCGATATCAACGGGCGCTAGCGAAACAAAATCCGACAACGTTTCAATTCAGTTATCTATGTCCGCGATAAGCCTATTTTTCTCATTCAAATGAACGAAAGAGTTGCTAGTGATATTTAAGAGCTATAGCAGACAACATTTGTACATAACATTATTATTCTGAAAATTTATTGTACATCCCTCTAACGATTTTTGATGTATATTGCCTGTCAAATCCACTGAACGATTAAGAGGATATACTTGTGTTCGGTACGCGATGCCTCTACCGTTTGTTGTCTAACACAGATCACTCACAGAGTTGATGTATATATTTTTTTTATTATTAGCACCACCAAGGTGTAGTAGCCATGAGCAGTAAGTGACAAGTTCTCGGCGGTAATAAAAAGGTATCGAAAAAGAAAAGTTTGCTCTAGACACAAGCTTGATCTCTTAAATGGCACCCTGGAACGTATCATGAAATTCTTATAGTGGCTCCTATTACACCAAAGTAAATACCTTTAAAACTTCATCCCAGGATGCTCCATTACATTAGATTTCAACTCTTATACGTTAGAATTGTTGAAGTCTTGTTTTGGAGTATTTTGAAATGCTGTCCAGTTCTGAAACGATTACCGTATAAATAGGTCGTTTGTATCAATTAGTTAGAATTGGCGCGCTCATTTGAAATCCGTACGAACCGTTGCGGTGAGCGCTTGTTTCACTTGTCACGATTCGGCCACGTCTGGTTGTCTCTTGACCCTCCTTCTATTCGCCGACAAGAAATCAGCTAGCGTTTATACTAGTAGTAAGCATGACGATGCTTCTTCCTGCTAATTACATTTATGAAGCTCGTTTCCTACAATTGTCATTACTGTCTTCGTCGTATTAGCCATCGCTTTAAGCAATACATACATGCATAGTAGATCAAGCAGATGAAAAACTCAAACATTCTTCATGAAGTAGTCCTATGCATTCTGTAGCAAGGAGATACAAGTGTGTGTGTGTTGGTGTGTGTGTGTGTGTATAGCGCTTCGGCCAAACAAACATCTGGCGGTCGCGTTTAAAGTTGATTCAATTTATGCTTGTTAACTAGTAATTTATGAGCTAATGTAGGATTTCGACGAGTAAGTAGACGGAAAGCGCCTGGCTTTGCCTACCTATATTTCTACGCGTGATTTTCATTCGACGCTAGGGAATCTTTTATAGCTAAGTGCATTGAGTACTTAATATCGGTTGCTTGTGCATCTTTACCTAGAATATTTGTAAATGCAGTTCGTTCTCGCCTTAAGTCTCTCCACGACAGGCTAACAACAAACATTTGCTTATTTTTACTCCTGTCTCAAAGAAGAATCCTTCAGGTTTATTTTGGACTTGCTCTCCGCTTCGTAACAGAAATCACTGTGCGTGCTGAATATGGTGCTGCGGAATACTAGCTAAACAAGGGCCTGTTGTTACAATAGATGTTTGACCTAGTCTCAGGTGAATTTATACGTAGCGGACAAATGCAATGTAATGCTGAGATAGCACTCCGTTATCTAGAATAGCTACCACGAAACTGTCTTCTCTCGAAGAAAAGAATATATACCTCAGAGCCATACGTAGATCACGTAAACGAAGTGATAACCTGTTCTCATAAAATCACTTCCATTCTACTGGATTTACGCGGGCAAAATTAGGCAAGAGAACCCTATCCCTTACAACAACTTTTGAGTAGTGGGTAGCTATATAAAAGATTTCCATGGACAATGTTCCAGTGTGTCGGCCGACACCCATTTCTGAGATGTTTTAAATATGACGGCCCTTAACACGATAAACAGGCAAGTTTGTTAGCTACAAATCAAAATTGATTACCCTGCCTCAATGGGTAAGAACGTAATTACGCGATTGGTAAAAACGAGACGGGGAAAAAGATGGATGTAAACAAACATAGCTACAGATCACTCATCTGACTTAGAGGAGTCACTGACTCCAATGTTCTACGCAACTTGAGCTACTTCTTTTTTTTTTTAGATAGCTACAAATAAAGTTTTGAGTACTAGGTCGGGAACTACGCTACCATTGTGGTATCAAATGGCCAACCTGCAGTTCGAGACGATCGTGTCCGCATCAAAGCTTATATGTAACGTCTCTCTACGTCCCGTCAAAAGTAGACAATTGTGTTGAGACTGTGGAGCGTCGTGCGGACTGCCCTTTGACCACCTGAAGCGCGGTGCTACGCGAGTCGTAAGATGTGCGCCTACCGCCTCGTAGCTATGCAATTTCCCTGATTAGTCCCTTCGTGTTCGTTGACAGCATTTTCCTTTTCTCATAATATACATCTCATACTTTTTTGCTCTAGTGTCTATTGATCTGATGCCTCAGATCAAAGCTGTCACCGAATTAGTATACAAGTTAGTACCATCCGCATTATTCGTTCTCGTATATATAGTGCGCCTAGATCACTCTGCTACTCGGCGGTTTCCTCCACCGCCCGCTCCAAGAGTATCGGACGTACACAGATCTATGACTTGCACGAAGAGTTTTCGCTGTATCATCATGTTTTCAGAATTTAAGCGCGATTTAAGCAAACTTTTTTCTGATAAGAGACAATGCTCCAGTATCAGTTATTGTTGCGTCTTTTGTATCTAGCCGACATTCCCTTTAACACCCGGTAGCAACATTAATTTCGCAAGTATGTCATTGTGAACATACAAGTTTTATTTTTTCACTGATATATCTATACTACAACAATAATAAGTCCTACGAAAATGCATTTCAGTTTTTTAATGCAACCTTCCTGTTAATGCTAAGATTGACATATGTATATATTTAAGAAAAAAATCAAATTTTCATCTGTTGTCTGGCGGTGCCAAAGACGATAGTTTCGCATGAACTTTGGTGTTTCTTTCTGTTACCGAGTTGATTTTTCACTAATAATTAACTAAGAAGTATATTTATTATGGGCTACAGAAACTAGAGGAAATCTTATAAGTTGTCATTTTTGGCATTAACATAAGTACGAGTTAAAACCAAATAACGATTGGGTTTCGCCTCAGTAAACAACAATCGAATTAAGCACATTAATTAGATTAAATGAAAGAACGTTAGTAATACTAAATATATATATATATATATATATATATATATCCATATATCCACAAAGAATGACCACTTATATCAGGGTGCTTGTGCTGGTGACCTCTTCTAGAAAGTAAACAAGTTCGTATTTTTGTATGATTACTTCATACTTTAATAGGGCCCGAATATCCTTATCTTCAAAGGAAAGGAAACTGGCTTGACACATATTTGAAGTTTGTTTACTATTTTCTATAATATCCCCAATGTTCTATTACAGGGAAATCACCTACCCATCGGCCATGACAATCAGTACAATCAATGAAAGCTTGCAGGACAGGAAATAAAATTGATCTATCCCCGTATCCAGTGCTAATGCCGTCACTTTCGATCCTTGTCGTAAAGAGCTTAGCGATTGCCGTTATGAAGCAATGGACACTTTTCATTACAAAAGGAGCCGCGGGGCTCAGTTTTCGGCCTGAATGTTACCTCTAAATATTACACGGGATGTACCGTTGTTCAAAAAGCAATGACAAACACTCCGAGTGTTAGAATATTGCATTTCCGCACGATGTACAGGCTAAAAACTTATACACAAAATACGTTTGAGCGGCATGTTTGAAGAACAATTATTTTGACATACCCTTGAATCAAAGATTATTATATATATATATATATATATATATAGTGCGGTGAACAATAGAAAAGTTTTTTCTAATTCGATATTTAGCTTCCGTACTGATGATGCTTCTGCCACACAACTTCTACTATTCCCTTTAGATGCGTACGTATGAAAAACAACGGCCGCCTGGCTTCTTTGCTGAGATGGTTGTTTATGGCGATCATATTCTGCTACCAGTATTTGGATCGGTATCTTCCAAATCTGTTGCTCGGGAAGTGCAATAAAAATAATTGCCAGAGAGACGTCGCCAAACAGGCCTTCATATCAATTATTTTTCTTTTACTTTGACCGTTTTGTAGTCGAAAGCATTTGCTGCAGCTACCCCGATGTGTCAATGAAGATTGAGCTTTACAAATCAGTCAAATGATATATATGCACAACGCTTAGAAGGCACACCTATACGAATGCCCCATACGACATATTCGTATGAGGCTCGCCCTAATATGCCCTAGACAAGGCCTATAATATTCAACAAAATCATAGTACGGCTTTACTATAGCCTAAGTTTAGTTATCACTAGCATCTCTCTCTACGTCGACTGATAACGCTATCGAGCACAGTCATTTGAACAAACCTACACATAGCGACGTTCCACCATAGAAGTTTATCAGATATAAAGGCAGACAGGATTAACACATCGAGAAACGTTTTTTCAATTAATCTGATTTATTGTTTATAATTATTACTCTGAATATCCGGACTGACCTGAACTAGCATCATTTTAAGCTCATAAGCCTCCGTTGTACATAGGCAACTTTTTATCGTTGCCAGCACGGTTGGTCACGAAAAATTCATGTAAGAGTTTCTTTATTTACACATAGATAGATAGATAGATAGATAGATGCCCATACGCATTCAAATAGATCAGCTCAGCCACTAGCTACCGCAACAATTAGGACATCACTCTTGTCTCCAGCCATAGGTGCGTGTTGTACGCCAATATATATATATATTCATTTTCGTATAATAACTATGCCCATAGGCTTCTATGTCTTGTTGCTGGCCAGTGGCAAAGAGTAATTATCGTTATGGTCATTTTAACCAGTCTCAGTTCTCGTGTTAGGATGTTAATTATGAGTGACGAAAATGGCCAGACTATGTTACACAGTCTCAAGCCATTCCCTGTGGGTCACGCAACAATGACCGCCGATCAATAGACCTGTTAAAAAGATCGAACATGAGTGTTTGTGCTGTACAAAGTTGCTTATAAGCAGATATTTGGATAAACAGGTGCGACTTTCGTATTGGTCCACTGATAGATTAGTGGCGACACATAGATGTTATCATCTCGATAGAATGGCGCAGACCGAGATATCTTCCATCTGCAAGTCCGTTGCGTTACATGAGCACAAGCGTACATACTTCAATCGAATTTCGATTTACCATTTATCGACAATATACGACGCATATTATGCTTGAAATTAACTAATACTGTAACAGAAATAGGATCCCGTACTTCACTGAACTCCCATTTGGTTCTTTATTGAATTTCTGACGGAACTAGAGTCACTCATATCGTTGCAGCCGACTATGCACTTTTGCTTTTTAGAAAAAAACGAAGTGCATTTGTTCGATGACGGTTATACAGCCCAGGCCAGCCTTAGCTCTGCGATATTCCTATAGAATGCAGTACGCGCGATGAAAGACCCTCCGCGACACTGCTGTATGAACGCGGCTAGAACTGAGCACAAACGATACTTGATATTAGCAGACGTGCACTCGCCCCACAAAACATTGATTAAAGGCCTAAATCCAGCTCTTATAAAGCCCTATTTTATTATATCCTATGCCCGTAGGTCACGGTACGCATCCAAGGACTCACAATCTGTAAGGGATCGCAACAACGACCTCTGAAATCCAACTGCTCTTAGCCTGGAATCCACTACTATGTCAATCCAATCCATTATCTAAGTAAACAGATTTAAAACAGTCAATGAAAACACCGTGGTTTTCTAAATTGAATAAAACAATGCCGTCTCAGATCGACCTGGATTTAGGCAGTGTGGCAAAAGTAGATTTTCGACTGCGTAAAATTAAACTTCAAACATTGCTGCACAGGCGATCTTCTATAGCAATAAGATAATCGGAACTCGCAAAAACTGGTAAATTGAGATTTACCTGAGTGGGTATGGATCAACTAATCGTATGGATCGGTTTTTTATGGTAACGTTTGCCTGTCGTTTAGCAACTAAGCCTTACGTTACTCGGTTGGTCGAGATAAAATATTGTCGGGGCTT
>NW_019213738.1:61188-71898 GCF_002532875.2 Varroa jacobsoni
GTTCTAGAGGGTACAGTCCAAATTCCTGTCAACTGTCCATCATTTGCATTCCATAAAAGTGATGTTACTCGTTCCTTTTACGGATCCTTCATTGTTGTCGTTCATTGCGTTTACGGATCGTCACTATCTAGAAATGCAAAGATGGTTCTTGGAAAAAAAACTATTGTGGGAGTTTCTAAGAGCGGTCCGAGCACAAAATGAATTTTTACATTAATTTGACCCTTCTCCATTAGCAAATTATGCATTTGGGCGAATTAAGAGCTATATTTATTTTAAGGATATTAAAATAGGCCATAGTTTCGTGCGATCTGATTGGATTCAACCCAGCGTTTTCAACAGAATTATTATTTTAAACTGAACCTATCTATTATTCTATGGTATTTTCGAAAACAGGTATCAAGGACAATGTTAAAGCATTTGGAAGTGAAACTTCCCATTTCAACCGCAATTTCGAGTTCTTCCGATCAGGTGATCTGGTAATATTGGGTTTGTTGTGTTTGTTTATATTGTTAGTGTACCGCCCAACTTTTGCTGTCCACTTGTCCCGCTTTCGATGAAAGCCGAAATAAAAAAAGCGGAATGTTACTGGCGTCTTTGGCTCTTATTCCCATCGCTGGCGTAAGCATCGTGTCAACAACAACAACAACAGCGTCGTTTAAAGAAACAGAGAAGTACAATGATATAATAATGATGGAAGATGAAAGCATACGAACGGGTCATCTACCTTTGCACCGATCCGACACAGCAAAAGGGGAAAAAACTCCAAAATCGTCCCAAATTTCGCTCCCTCACTGGGCCCATGGCCTACCATAACTATGAGGCTGCCCAACCTATTTACCAATCATATGCTGAGAACTTTGGGATCGTCTAAACGTATCTCTTAGAGACTTTGATAGATCTTCAGCTTTACGAGACATCGCTTGAATGACGTCTTCGTGTGAATACGACTATCGTACGGTGTTTAATATTATTCTTACTAGTAAACTTAGTAAACGAAGGCGTACGGGCCGAGGAAATTAGCGCTTTTTGCGGCGGCGATAGAAAGCGACGGCTGCATACAATTGTATACTTTGTTAGCTCCTCCTACGGGCGCACAAATACATGTTAGTTTTTAGACTCTGCCTTATACTTGTGTTCGCTTGCAAATTGCTCGCGCTTCATACAAATAGGCATTAAGAGATAGAAACGAATGTAAATTTTACCAAAAAGAATCAACTTTATAAAGATGCGCTGTAAAACAGATTAGCTATATATGTAACATTTCGATTTGCGTTAGTCTGACCCTCAACTCTCTACGGCGCAGTATAAACCCAGAGAAAAAAGCAACATGAATGTTTCATCCACAGAACCTTTTTAGACTGGGAAACTGGTGTCCCAGTTTTTAGGTATAATTTCAGGTGAATAGTATCAGATCGGTTCCAAGAAGAACGGCCATGGTGTCAGTTGGCCAGAGACCACAATGTAATAGATCATAAAACTACTATGGAACATTTCGATTTGATTTTAAGCAGCAGGTTCAAGTATAGATGGGGGAACATCTTGTAGATATCTTCTAATTTATTCGATTACCGTGTTAAAAGACAACGATAGCATTGAACTAACGAAGGTACGGTGTTAGATTAGTGTAATAATACCAGATCGCAGGTATTTTAGTTTCGCTGGTTTGAAGCTAAAAGGTCAGTGTACTTTAGCTTCTGTACTGAAGTTCACAGTTCCAATTATAAACTTCCCTGGTAACAAATAGCATACAATTACTAACCAGTAAGAGTATTTCGATAAACAGCCGTCTCTTTCTCGTGATTCCCGACGATACAGGTTGGACAATACCGACATTCAAATTATTCGGTAACAGCAGCAGCAGCAGCACTCTATATAATCATGCAGTTGAATTGCATTCTGGCAAAATATAAAGCTTATGATAGTCTACGTTAGCTATGAAGAATAGGTGAGAGAATCAATTTAACTAAGATAAGAATCCTTTATACGATAACTTTACGGGTGCTAATTAATTATTACTGTTATAGGCCAATGAGAATGTTCATTGATTTTATGAAAGATACGTTAATAAAAAAAAATCGATAACTTGGATGGCACAGAGTTACTGACAATAAGTAAATCGATATGCAAAACAGATGTTTATTTTTGCTGAAATGATACCGAGCTCAGTTGGAGACCTTAGCTCACCTGAGATAAATGCAAGACATCGAAAGTTCTTGTTCCTAGCTCGTTAGGTGACAGACATGCGTGAGAGGAACTAAATTGTGACCGTTTTGTCACTCAGGGCCATTTGGTGAACGATACCCGAGGTCCAGACGACGCTCGGATACTCTGATTGCGTGACGATAATAGAAGTTGATATTCGGTAGATTATCGGTAAAACATCTTCAACATATTTATCCAGTACATGATCACTTCTTGGTGACTTTTAGCCTAAAAAACGTCTGGAAATCAAGTCCGTAAGCAGTATTCATAATACCGAGCTGATTGTTACTGAGTGATTTCTATTTTTAAGCAAAAGTTCTGAAAAAAAGTTAAGAAGGCCACATTTTAAGCTATATTTGGGCCCAGCAAATATTTCTATCGCATATCTTTGACAATGCGCCTATTCACCTTCAACTGCGAAGTTAAAATTCCAGGACTATATTTTGCATACTTAGCAGGAATTTATCTTAATTTTTCACGGCGATCAGTTCCTTTACTGAGCTCAAATTGCGAGGAATTTCTAAAACGTGCTTACGTCGTTCAAGCGTCTTCTTTCTATGACAAGCTTTTGTATCGCTGTCTTTCATCAAATACCTAAAAAAAATTATTGTGAACTATTTTGGATGTTTTGGTCAGGAGAAGGGATTATTTACCGGTTTTTTCCACTTTTGTGCAAGTTAGATATTCAGTCTCTTTTGGTTTTCTCAAAGAAGCTTGTGTGAAGATCTGCATATACAGTACATCAGCACACTCCACTTCTGGAAATCAAATTAATTATTATCAGATTGATAATTTTCATGAATTTTATGACAATCACACTTAAAAGTGATACCCATTAGTCTCCCAGGCCACGAAACAACCTACAAAGCATCAGGGTCTTCAAGAGAGGTTTGAAATTTTAAAGCGCTTACACATCATAAAGCTTGTGCGAAGCAGAGTTGTTTTAAAAAAATTCTTGCCCAATACATCATGTTCGCGGGGTGCTCCCACAGACGTCCCACGGATCAATTTTCGTATTTATCTTTACTGTCATGCAGTAATACGTGATGCAGTAATAGCTTTTGTGTATATATATATATATATATATATATATATATATATATATACACACGCAAGCTACCAGGAAGAATACCTGAGCTAAACGGAATTATGTTTTGTCTGCCTTAACAATCGTTCTCAGGAGTGACCATGGTTGGAAAATGTCCGACTATTGCTAGTCCCATCTAACAGATTGGCCAATCGATAATAAGCAATGAAACCGTATAAAAACGTTGAAATATCGCAGTACCGAAACAAGCAGCCCAATCGTACGCGGTCTAATCGTTGGTGCATGCACTTAGACCCATGCACGTGCGGCTGGGAAAAGTATCTGGCTTCAAATAGGTCGCAACGCGCTCTCGCGCCATCCCGACAACCAGCGCTAGTGCATCCATCCAGAAAACTGCCAAAGCCTACTACGTGATCTGCTCATATCCGCTCTACTGTGGGCCATAGTAAAAAACAGTGTAACAATGATTCGTAGCTTACAACCTCCGAATCGCGTTGACATATAACGCGATAGACTTTGCCCGCCTCTCATTACACAATTCTGTATAACGAAACTAGAAATGATTCTGTCGATCGGTGTTTCTCAGTTGATAGACTAAGTATAATGTATCGGTCTGTGATCGGCTCATGTGCAGCAATGGCCTGATCACTGGCTGATGACTGTTATCCGGCGGCAATTGGTCAAGTCAACGACCGACACTTTAATAAAGTCTGTTTCCCATTCAGAAGACGACGGCAGAGGTCCAGCGGCGATCGTCTGTCTGGTCTATTTAGTTGTCGAATGCTCCCTGGAGCGAGTTCTTCGTGGTAGTGTAGAGCGAAAGGACAGACAAGTAGCTTGACGCTGTCTAGCGTCGTAACACGGGAACTGCGGGCTGACGGAGAGGAAACCGTGCGAGATGTCGAAAAAAAAAGGTTCGCATAACAACAACAGCGGCAGCGCCATGGTGAAGGTCAACAGCAAACGCCAACGAATAAGCGTCAGGCTCCACTCAGCTACCGCTTCGTGGAGAAAGAGTTAAGCCGGTGGCCAAACATAGTTGACGCGCTGCTTTCGCATGCAGCTGGTAGAATCGCGTAGCACATCGCATTGAAGCTTAATAAAAGTAATAATTATTGCTGTTTCAAATATTTAACAAATGCCTTAGCATTATGAAAAGCTGTGAGACGATAGTAAGTAACAGGTAATACAAATGGGAAACTGTGTAGTTTGCAATAAGCTGAAAGAAATAGCTGAAGAACTATTTCGAAAATTCGATTTTTCCTTGCGTTCCATTAAAAATGTCCGCTTTGAGAGAACAAAGCTTTCATCATATTAAACAAAACAGAAATATGCAAACGGCGGTTTTTTTTTGGCAACCTATTGTCATTGATCCGATTTAGAGCATTTCGTAGTAACTTAATGACAGATGCTACGGCGAGTCTCAGAAACAAGAAGCTCCCAAGGGGCAAATAAGTGAATTCGATGCCTTGCGTTGGATAGATAAATTCGACTGTGTGTGATGATTTCGAAACGCAACGATTTTAATCACAAAATTCAGCCCAATACATCCAGCTGTCGAATATGAAAACTTGAGCCGTCTTGAGAATCAAGGCGTTCCATATTCAGTATTATTCAAGTTCAACTTGAGAAATTTGAAAATTTACTCCTATACCTTTGTGTGCGATTGTAGCTTATCTTGTCGGTGAACGACTTGATTGTCCATTAGGATATATATAATACGAAGGACGCGATTTAGATGACTTGAAATATGGAATCCATACACTTACTAAACGTTAAAAGCATATATGATTGCTCGCTAATTGTGCTGATTATTACGAGAGACACTAGCGTCGTGACTTCTGCTAATTACTTTCGAAGAATCAGCGTAGAGTAGAAATCAAATAAATGTTGTACCGAAAAGAGCACGATTTATCTTCAGAATATATTATTAATTCCTATATATGGCTATCATGTAAATGTTCTCTACATAGCCTAAATACAATGCGAAGATTAAGTATTTAAAGTAAAACTTATCAAATGATAGAACTCTGAGCTATTGAGGAAACGCCTTCGTGATCGCAAATCATCAGACGCAATTATGACGCCGAAAGTCAAGTTACACTCATGAGAAAAATCCAGTGGATACACTATCAGTGTAGACATTGGGGCTCCATTGATTTTACTTCAAGTCTTCGTTTATAACGCCTGAGCAGCAGATTGTTATAGCAGGGCGAATACTCCCACATGCATAACAATGTAACCCACTCTCACTCTGAGCTCGCGGGCCTCTGGGCAGGCCTGACAAAATATCAGCTCTTTCGAGGAGTATATGTACATTACACATAAACGAGAAAGCCTCTAGGATAACGAGTCTATGTTATTACACCAAGCGCCCTTGAAGCTAATCAAGTTGGTATATCAATATCAATCAAGTGGATAATACTTCTAGCATTATGTGACCCAAATCATATACTGAAGTCGTGACTACGAACTATATGGTAAAACGTTTACTTTGGCATAAGTCAAAGGAGGTTGGACGTAACTGCTGTATCAAACGAAGCGGGCCTTAAACCTCTTAGGTATACTACTTGTTCAGCGGACTGTTGGCGTACAAAGGTCGCAGAAAGATAACCCCACTTGAGCTGGAACTTACTCGCCTTTCAGATGTAAGAAGTGCTATCCTGCTATTGCTAGAAGGTAAAGACCTCGGTGTATAAATAAGTGTGTGTCAGGACGACAGCCTGCGAAGTATGTTACGAATAAGACGAAATGACTGTGTAGTAGTAGTTTTTCACGGTACACCTAATCGGCAAACTGGATCTTATTTGAATAGAGGTAATTTTCTAAATGTGCAGCTTTTACGAATTGCGGTTTTTGAGCAAACTTCATACTTTTCCTGGTAGCAATATCAGAGAGGCTATTTTATACTAGAGACAGGTGAAACATAATAATAACAACAACACCTTTGAATACGATTGTGTTAGAATTGTTAAGAAGAACCGAGCGCGGTCAGGATGATGCAGCGATACCGGAATAAGCTGATCCACCCCAGGCGGGCGACTATCTGCGGTAGTTGCACGTGATGATTCAGTGAGGTCAAGCAAAACCTGCCGACGTCAACACATATCGCAAATGCCGGAAGCGAGCAGAACTGGTCACTTGTTACGCTGACGCTGATGCTATTTCTTAGAACGGATAGTTCAGACTTGCCTGATACACATAGGTAGCATTGCTTCACTTACTTCACTGGTGACATAATACTAGCAGTAATAACAGTAACTACAAGTACGTAGGGTAGCTGTTGAATGACAAAGAAAGTTACGAAGCTTCAATTTTCAAATCGACTTTACAAGGCAGGAATTGTTTTGAGTCGCGAATTTCGGCAAACTCATTCGTAGCTGATTTGTAAACACTGTGCTGCACAAATAAATGGGCGCCACAGGACCTCGTTTTTTAATCATACCTCATTTCGCTTATATCGAGTATTTGCTAGACAATAATTGGCCAGTATGGCGTGTTAATGTATTCTTCCTTATTTGTCGATTACAGCCTATCAGTAAAATAAGCCTTTCCAATCTGGCTGTTTTGAGTCAGCATTTTATACGCGAAGCTTCAAAGGCTAATTTATCGTGCACCTTATCTCTGCGATTTACCCATATGACATATATGTGCACGCTGCTTTTCGAAATCAACCATTAAAATGCGCCCGTTGTTACGCAGACCAGCAAAAAAGATGTGACATAAAAAATAATGGCTAACACTGAATTCTGTTATATTAAACATCCAGAAGAGGGAGTCACGCATCAATTACGACATGTTATATTAAGTCGGCGGCACTACAGGCTGTACGGCGTATTTCGAATTTCTGCAACGCTCCATGCCGGAACGAAAGTATCGTTTATCAACAGTTCCCTACACCAACAGCCACAGCAGCTAGTCCGAATGGGAACAATGCGGACTCGGGAGGGGCTTCGTCGCATAAAAGCTCAATGAAGGGTCTGACAGGGAACGGTAATGTTAGAAAAGTGCAGTTCTACCATTGATCTTGCTTGTAATATACGTGCGAGTACGAAGACAAGAAAGTTCTGTACGGCTCTATCAAGCGTATTAAAGCCACTTTCTGTGGCTAAACTCAAGGCAGTACACGGACCTAACCTTAATCTGTAGTTTCCAAACGACCGAAAGAAAAGCCTGTAACAACTGATTGGGCTGTGTCTTCAAAACGTACAGTTGTACTGACCTAGAAGAAGATCCATGAGAAGCTAGCATTTTCGTTTGCCTAATAAAAACATTGGGCTTCGGAGACGATCGCTTGATGTAAAAACAATGAGCGACACCGAAATGTTTAAAGATTCTATGAACAGATCTTGAATGTGTAGAATCGAAGGACTAACAGCAATTTCCATTGTGGCCCAACACACAGTAAACATATGATAATTCACGTTAGATAATAAATATACACACCTAAAAGAAGTAAAGACGATTCTATGTATATATCCCTCGACAAAAACTCTTCGTGGGACTTTAACGGTATTTCTATAGAGACCCATTTGTACTTTATCTAATGAACTATAGCCATCTGATGTGACATTGCAAATAATTCCTGCATGAGACTTGTATTCTATATTAGAAATATAGAAAAAAAAAAACTTATTTATTTATCCGTCCGTAAGGGTCCGTCAGAGGAAATCAAGCGAGGAGTATACTACCTTGAGTTGATTGTATTGTTGCACAAATAACGGCCTCGTTCAGTCAACGTTCTTCATTTAGCTGAGTCAGCTTTTATTTGAAAAATTAAAAAATTTAGTAATCTATACCAACAGATGTTATATTCACGTTATAGTGAAATCAGATTTTCCGCCATTTCATGTACGTAGTTATTTCCTTTTATTGTGCAATCTTCTGACGAATCGAAGGATCAATTGAGAAGCTTGTCTTCGTATATATAGCATAAGTAACATTGTGTACGTAATAAGCAAGAACATTTAGATACTATGTTCTCCAAATGTACAAATATCTCCAGCTTTAAGTAAGTCTTAAAAAAAAAAAATTATTTTTCATTATCGTACCGGACATACTTGTTTACTATGAAGCGGCGAATTGGAGACACTTTCTAAGACAGAAAAAAAAAGCGTTTTATACTCCAACATGGAAACTAATCTTCCCTTAATCCCAGCCAGTGCAAAGAAATATGCATAAACGATAAATGCTTTTTCGTAAATAAATTAATACAGCTTTCGTAGTAATGGGATGATGCACGTCTCGCTAGATTCTCCGATGCGTGACATTATTGATCTTCTGTCTTGAATTTTCTTCAAACATAGCATCTCTCTACAGTCGTGTGATCTTAAGGCTAGAAACAGGTACACTGGCTTGAGGGGGGTCTGTTCCTCACTATGGTGGTAAAGACAAATTGGTTCAAGCCTTGTGACACGGTATATACAACTTTTATTGTTAACTAATATAAACGTTTCTATAAATAAATATAAACGTAAGATTTATGACAATCCTAATAATTCGTCTATTGTCTGTAGCCAGAAAATTGCAATTCTGTTAGGGATCACGCTTGGTCTTGCACCTAAACCAACTCAAATGGTTACAGTACCCTCAGATGGGCTAGTTTGACCTGACACTGCAGCAAACGGCAAACCTTTGCTTAACTAAATTCTGTTAAACGTCTACGATTCAGCTCTCTTAATGTCGAGTAAAAATATAAAGCAGGTTGAAAAGCACGGTTCTAGCTTGAAGCAAAAACCTGTGCTCACGATGTAAACGATGGACAAATTAGATACTTTCAATTCATACCTATAAGATACTTACGTCCTTAGTGTCCATGGAGAGGCTTGGTATAAGCCCTAGAAGGACCTTGTTGCAGCTCAAGTGTTGATTACGTACCGTGTTGCGCTTTTATTAGCACAGATCAACCTCTTAACGGTTTCGGGTAGTCTTCTTATTTTAAAACACCTATATAAATTTGAATCGCTTGGAGTTGAAATAGTTAGAGTTGCGTCGAGAACATGGGCACTTATTTTGATATCAGATTGGGTCAAATTTTTGAACTGTTCCAAATGTCTGAGTGAGCAGTTCAGGATGCACAATACAAACTACTAGTCGAATTCGATAGGTAGAGCTTGATGAGGATCGGTCTTACGACGTCGAGTATTCGTCCAAAAATCGACCGATTTACACTTAACGTATTGTTTGTTCACGACCAATTGCTACATTCAAGTGGTAGGTGGATACCTGCTGCCTCTCTGTGTTTTTATTTGTAGCGAGCAAGCCAACTCATCCGTTGTCCACTAAAGTCCACGTATCGTGTTTTCGTTTTGCCCGCAGGTGGCAACAGCTATACAAACAACAAGTGCCAGATTTTACCAGAGAGCTCTGGAATCTAGCTTATCCAAGCTCGTCAAGCGCGAAACACTCCGATGAGCTCCTAGCGGCCATGGATGGGGACGCACGCTACAAAGCGTGCATCACGTCGAACATTCGCCTTCTCCGTCGGCTTACCTTTGTTCACGGAGCACGTAACTCCTGTCAACAGGTGTGAGTGCGCTGCTAGCTTATACCCGCTGGTGTATGGTCAATAAATTGACACTCCTTGAGAGTTTTGACAACACTTCCGTTTCTCTTGAAAGAACGTATTTAGATCGAGTTAAACCGGTCTTAAAAGCGAAATGCGTTGCTTTCTGATCTTGTTAATCAGACGCTGTACAATTGTGAGTTATGAAACGAACCCTAGGGGCTACAGACTTTTTAGCATAAAAATTGAGCGTTGATCGGAGGTTAGCTCCACACAACCTATTGACTGAGTAAATGCGATACTTTTTGTAGTTACAATCGTCATTCAACGCACTAATCGAGCTGATGTTGGTCACTTTAACGTCAACCGGAGGACGTTTTTGAAGCTTGTCCAGTTTGAACACAAATTAACGCTGGTTAGGGTTTATCTGGTATACGATGTTGCACTGTACTACTAATACGTAAAACAAATAAAGTATGACACAATGGAGGTACAGGTAGACACACACAACTCGATTCCTAGCCAGAACTCTGGTGTTAAGTTTTCGTACCGTAGAAACGTGTGGATGGAAATACGTCCAAAGCGTGCTATGAACGCAGCGTCACCTGAAGCAGATCTTTTGTGAAAAGTTTATCGAACCTGCCTAACGGCCCAACATTAACAATACTCATATATTTTACACAATGGGTTCTGGTTTAATAACAAAAATATAGTAAACATCTAGTCCATTCACGACGGCGCCACAAGAGTGTATGCCGGTGCGATGGAGGCACGCGTGCCGTCTCAGAGACAAGAACCGGAGCAGCATTGGAGAAAGGGCAAATGGATGAGGGTGCTCCCATAGGGAGAGGGCGGATTTCTGAGCCCGTACGCAAGGTACTAGGATTGAGCCTTGATTGTTGTTAATAATCTTTATATTAAACGTATTATTCGAAGAAAATCAAGGGTTTTGATT
>NW_019213739.1:0-9303 GCF_002532875.2 Varroa jacobsoni
TACTTTACATTTTGAAGGATATCAAATAAAGGTTACATGCTGTTATTTATATAAAATGTTATATATAAAAATAATAGTTATAATGATGATAATACCTAACTTCAACGATTGGACAGAATAATACACTATTAGTTTTTTTTACAGCGCCATCCAACAGCATTTGAATCGCTTGCGCGTTGGTGGTGATTTTTATTAGGGTCTTTTTATTACTTGGCGGCAAGTGCAGGTGCACCGGCGGCCGCACCTTGAGCGCCACCCTGTCGGGGGCCCTGACCACCTTGGCCGCCCTGGCCTCGAGGGCCGTCCATAGAGGCACGAGTGAATCGAGGAGGCGGGTCACGGTCCTTACGCGCCGACTTTTTTCGGTTGCGCACAATTTTCGAATGGATAGCGCAAGAGACACAGTAGTGCAACTTGGCGTAGAGCTTTGGAAGGGGGTAGCTCTCGTAGACGGATGCTACCGTGATATCACGAACAGCAGCAGCCTCGACGATATTCCTGTAGAGGAAACAGCAAGGGAAAAACAGTTCATAATTATGAATATATATCTTGATAATATCATGTCACATCATTTGGGAAGCGAAATCGCGGAGAAGTCAAACATTCATTCGGTTGTATAATACCACTGAATTAGTTGTATGCCTTATGTTTACAGGCTGCAGGATGATAGTATTTAAATTATGTTGAAAGCTTAAAGTAACCTTCTTTAGAGGCTTCTTTAGAACTTTAACCAACTGTTCGTTCCCAATACTGGAAAACACAGCTGTTAATTTTTTCAACCTCAAAGATGCAATTTGGAAGTGGCAAAGAGAGGAGTATGAACTGTATATATGGTTCTTAATTTTAAGCGACTAAAACAATTCGCATACGAAGTTTTCCAAGTAAGACGCAGGTAACTATGCCCCTCTAAAAATCATTGTTTGTTATTCAGTTTATCTTTACAGCACGTATAACTGATATGAAGGTGTTAATTACACGACCCTATTTTTAGCCTCACTTCGGTCTCCTTTGTCACACAACTAATTAGCGACGTATGCATAAATGGAACTGTCAAGCCGCCTATGATTCCGTCTCGTCCCAAACAAAGAATGGACTCCGTTTCAAACATACAAAATTGTTTTAGCGGTCTTAGTGCACAAGCATAAAACACGTGTATAGAAGGCTCTGAACGAGCATGAACGAGCAAAAAATAATGTACCTCTAGCAGTCACGCTATAGCTAGGTAACGAAAATCACGCGTCGCAAGCAAGGACTTCATACACTTAAGCATATCTCTATCACATATCCGCCACATATCGCGACTGGGAATGATAGGAGAATGATCAGAAACCAGAACTGTTTCGATTGGAAGTCCATGCGACGGACAGTCTGCTCTATCATGTACAACTACCGCCTCTAGCTGTATTGAACCAGCGGGAACACATTACCTGATAACAAATTTCTTGATAGCTTTGTCCTTAGGGACACACCGGGCGCAGTTCGTGCACCTCACGGGTTTCACGTGCCCCCTGCCGTGCTTCGAACGACCTCCGTTTCGACGTTTACACGTCATTTTTTCACACTTTCGTTACGAAACTTCTCACGTGCCACTAGAACAAAATGGCCGAAAGGCCGGAGTTCTTAATGCGTTTGCTGATGTTGTGCATACAAGCAGACAAGCCAGCCAAACTGGCGGGCAGAATTTCCAGCACTAATGGCTAATAAGTCTTGCCACAAATGTTTAACGCGAAATGTATCACATCACTTTTCATTTATTGAATAACGAAAAGTCGACTACAACAAAAATGAAGTCAAAAGCTGCCATCACTCCTGAACGCTCGATAGGCTACTGTGTAGTCGGTGGGCACTGTGCCGTCAACGCACAGAGCGCATATATTTCTTTTAAAATTCTTCAGAACAACTCCGCCGAAACGTCATAACCATTTTTTTTAAACTTTCGAAGTCCTATAAAGAATAAATTTGCCTAAGTTGCATGAATCAAACAACTTAAGCGTCCAGTGCCGTCCTCCGCCAGTTCTCCTCTCTTAGTGACGTCACAGCACAACACATACAGCATCAGCTGCTGTTTTGAACCGTCATAGACTATAGCAGAGAGCTTCAGTTGACCGTCGAGGCCAAGCCGTCTACCGGAGGAGTCGTAGAGTGAGCGTTGCTTGCAGTAGTAATATCGTCTTTGTGCGTACCCCAATTTTGCGGGATATTGTCAGACGTGCGGACAGGCTGCTCCCCCTCCTATTGCGTTCTTATACTCAATAAGATATTGAAACATTAATCTTCTCACGACTGCCGAAAGAGGATATGATTGAAAAGAAAATCTGGACAGAAAAATATCGATTGTCGGCGTCACTGCGGCCCGGGTGTTGTCAATTCGCAAATAATCCAAACTTACCTCCCATTAAAACACCTTAAGGGTCAGACAAAGAGTAAGAAAGCAGCTTGAACCCCAGTGAAGAGAAGGGGAAGAAGTCGGTTACTTGACGTTGTTTTTGCGGCTATAACTTTAGACCTCCATCTCATAACTCATTTCTCTATATACCTAGTATAAGTAAACATAATCACCCAGGGGTAGCGGCGAGAGGCGAAATTAACAGATCATTCCGATTTCGATTTCCACTCCCTACCCCCCACCACGGTGAGGAAAAAGGGCGACAAAGAACTCTCAAATGCTTTTCTACATCACAACAACAAGAACAGGAGAAGTGCTAAATAACAGTAATGGATTGTTGCGACAAGTTTAACTTTAATTGTCTCTCTATTGGTCAGGTCAGAGCGCTAATCGGATGTTGAGCAGGCAACCAAACGAAGGCGTAAACGTAAAAAAGACGATATGCTTCGAGAACGTGCAACAGCCGACTGAAATTTATCCAATTTTTTTACGAAGTATCTATTAGTTTTGGATCGAGCACTTGGATGCATGTGCCTACCAGATGTGTATATAAAGTGCGTGTGTGTATGTATGTATATAAATATAAAGAGTTTATGTATATAAATATATCATCACAGTTACCCATTTGTACCTATCTGATCCATAGTGTAGCGTGGTAGATACTAACTACAAGTTTATTCGTGAGAACTTCATAGGCCAAAAAGACACGTCCCGAACTCTCATTACGACGGATAATTACCTCAGTACGGAGCGAAACGCGTAGTAAACGCGTGAAGTCAACTGAACTGAAAGTGCTGTGGCTGGGTTGCACTGTTCCCCTTTGTTAGACGGTTCCATAAACGCTCAGGAGTGCTCAGAGGTGTCAGTAGAGACAGTATTGCCACCAGAATTCTAATCGAATCGGATTGCCTGCAACTCGTGCAGTATTGCTATTCAGTGGGTGGTCAACGTCGTCAATTTAAAGTGCCGATGCCTGTTTTCCCGTATCATCCATTGTGTGTTAAAAGGTAGTTAACAACGATGCCTCGCTGTGGATAAAATAATCTCGACGCTGTGTACCGCTCGCTGGCAGCCTGAGCGGACACAGCCGAACCTTGTGAAGATACAAGATCGATTTTTGCGCCAGTACAGGAAGCTAGGCGCTGGTATTAAAGTGTGTGCTTTCCGGCGTTACCCTTCCGGATTAAACTGAATCGAGCGCTGCCGCAGTTCCTGCTGCCATTGAAGATCGCGTCGCCGTATGACGTCGTAACTATGGTCAAAAGCGGATCTTCGATGATGGCCAAGACGGTAGCTGATGAGAGCAGCGTCCGGGTCGCTGTCAGGTAAGTCCGCGTCTCGCTATTAGGTTAAGTACGTATGCATTGTAGCGTTTAGCTGTGTTTAATACGTTGATCTGGTGGTTTCGTGGCATAACTGTTCATTTGTGTTGTGCGATATAACGTGACGCCTGAGTTAAGAGTTCTACTGCAATACTACTGATGATTTCGGTGATAGGCTCTGATGATGAACAAAAGCTCAGGTTTTATAAAAACTGATTTTGTGTTTGATTGGTTGTGGTAAACCAATATGCAACATTTCTGGGAACCTAGACAAAACGTTGGTGTGTGATGTGCGAGCTATGTAGCGACATAAAACCACACGAACAGCCTACTTGGTCAGACAAAGTATTTCCATTTAATGCACGATATATTAAAGCCGCAATTCACGCTTACGTCTTGTTTTTATTAAACCCCGAAACAACTGAGGTTCGGAATTGAGCCAAATTTTGGCGCGTAACGCACAGTTGGTTCGGGGAGTCGAACTAACGTAAGTATTCTGCCCGAGTTTTTTCCCATTTTATTTAAGCGGGTAATGAGCGCTGGGTGGGCGGCCGGAATTGAGTTTTGCCCTACATTCACACTGTAAACAGAGGGTGAGGAATGATACTTCCACCGAGTAATCTGATTACTAAATTGGCCCCAATCGTATTTACTTTAGCTCGGCGGGCCAAATTGGGAGCTTTTGAATCATCCTTTGCCCTTCTCGACAACTGCTAGATTAGGAACTTGTCGTCCCTCTGAGAGTAGTCGACGACGCAGACACATGTACGTATAAAAAAGGTGTACGTTTGTGTGTGTAGAGAACATCTAGACACAACTACAATATATAAAAGCGGTAGATATGGAACAGAACGAAATATACAAGATACCCCGTGGTACAGACGTTTTTTCAGTTATCGTTTTAGCTTAGAAAGCGATTGCTTTTTCAATTAGTGAACTACAATGCGAAACTAGGTCATTAATGTATGGCCTCTTAGCTAGAGGCAGAACAGTGAATTGGCAGCGAACTATAGGAACATGAATATTACAGTATGAAGAGCATCTATCCCCCGCTATCAAGACACAAAATCGCTATCTTTAATTGATATGAGTAATGTATACGTTCTGCAATAATATCCTAATACTCAATAGTAATTTTTAAAATACGGGACTTCTTCGGTGACTGAGCCAATCCGAAATCTCCACACGCAATCATGTTCGTTCCTAACAAATCGTTGCTGTACATAATTGGGTTAACAGTAGTCCTGTAGTCGTTGTTTCCCCTTTTGATCATCCCATCAATATGGTGATATATATTCTATGTGCAGCTATATTCTTTCATTACTGTTATTTCGAAAATTGCTACTGTTCCGATATATCTATGGATGTATTGTGACAACTGAGGCATTTTGTCTCATTGTCGATAACGTCAACACCATGTTCCAGACTATGTATCATTCGTATACAATATAGTCACACATTAATGTCGTCAAAGCGTATGCACACAACAACCAAATTGATTTCTTAATCTAGACATTACTCGGTGTACTAGATCCAGGATAGAACGTTTCGAGGATAATAAGCTATTATTTTTATTTACTATTAATGTTTTTATGTACACATGCTGTCACCAACCATGCGCACTGCTTATACCTTAGCCTGATATCGAAACAATGGTTTTATCGTTTTCGATTCAGTAATTTTCATGTGAGAATGCTCTCTGTAGTAGTAGGTCAATTAAAAAGGAAATTGATGAATTCATTGCAGAAAAGTTAGTATCGAGTGAACGGTAATAATATTGCCAAGAGATCGTAACCACCAAATAGATTCAGACCATTTCATATGAGTGGTCACAAAAAGGCTCCATATTGGAATGCTATACTAATTGACAAAGGAACATCTTCGATCGCATTTCCGTCTGTGGAACTTTGCAGAAACATTACAGAATCGAGCCATCTCGAAAGCGGTTAAAAAAGATCATTTAAAGTAATAATAATATTAACAATAAATAAAAAATCAGCCTTTGGTGTAATTATAATTATTAATTCCACCAATTTGTGTCAAAGCCTGAACTGACATGAACGGTGATTACGTGTATTTGGTGGAATCAGAAAAGAATAGCGCTCTAGTATGGCTGCCGCCTGGCAAAGCAATTGAATCTACCAACAACAGCTAGCAAATTTTAGGGAGGTCAAATGGGATATTTCAATGCGTCCGTTATTATATAGCCCAGTTTGCGCATCATCAGACCACATCTAGGTCTCTATTCTATAATAGTGGTGTTAATTCAGTTTCCACGGAGGGATGCAAAACCCAGTTCTTCACCTACGCCCAGAAACTACGAAGTTATACAATGATTAGGTTAGTGTTACCACGAAAATAGCAGACAATGATCTATCGAAATATTTTACGCTTTTAGCATTGGGATATTATTTTAGCGTTAAAATACGCCATATACGCGAAAACTTAACTAAGAAATATTCTAGTCAAGTAGCCCTATGAACGAATATACAAACTGTAAGGAGTGGACTGGACCGTTATCTGTCCGTACAGCGCGTGTTTTCTTGCCCTGAATGACGATCAACTATGGAAGATAATATTAATCAGTTAGTTTGTTCTATTTACCTCACCCGCGGTCATACGCAAAGATCAGCACTCTCGTATGAAATAGCTGGGCTCTATGGCCGGATATAATAAAAATTTTCGGAGTTGTTGCCGTGATCAAAGAAACTCGTGAATATAGTGTATTGTTACGGTTATATTAACTTACTATAGACTAGTCTCGTCTCAACAGAGCGATTGAGTACAGTTTGTCATATGTCATATGTGCACAGATTCATTTTACCGAAAGACACGTACTTGAGATTTTTACCTGCACTTGTTGTGTGCATGTTGTTGGTTTTGGACGTATATTGTACAGTGCTTCGTGATAATGTAGCGAATATTGCTCAATGATAATTTCAATGTGCATGTAACCATGTTCACCGTAGTCTTTACGTCCACTAAAAGCCATTCTAAGGTTTTTTTTGAATAAGTTTTTTAACTTATTGAAACGTTTCGCTGGTGAACGCAAAATGGCGCGGTGCTAAAATACTGTTTCTGTATCCTATATACACTAGCAGTGCACGTAAAAGTTGGTAGTCCTGCTAATTATCTTCGATAACAAATTTGCTCCTATTAAGAGTTGTCTATAAAAACACAGAACCTCTTAGGATGAGACAATCGTGTTGGGTTCATCCACTGAGGTTCATTTCATTGTGAGCTGCTGCAGTAAAGACGTGCGAGCATTGAAAATGGCCGTACAACCCGTGGGAAAAATGGAGGCTCATGTTCCACTTGATGTGAAAACCTTACGTTTCCACTGACAGAAAGCATTTTTTATTTGGTTTCAATGGTTACCATTGATGTCCAAGAATTTTTTTTATTAATTATTAATACGTATTGAAGATATCCTCTAGGACTTCTTAAACCCTAGAAACTACCGATAGACTCATTTAATGCATCATAAAAAAATCAACGTTAAGTAGACTCTGAAATGACAATATTCGTTAGGGGAAGAGGTAATGAAATATACACATGTAGTGTAATTATTTATTTATGAACTCGTTTTGAAAAACTCAATTGGAACATATTTTTAATCCCGCGAACAATGTGCTCTCCCATTTTTATTTGCTCTTTAGTAGTTGATTAATGAAGGTAGCCATCTTCACGTCCCGCCTTGAGAGTCCGTTTACGTCGTGGCTCGACAGAGTGATTTGCACCTGAAACAAATTGTGGACAGTTCAGTTATACATCCTGAGATGGAAGTTATACATCCTGAGATGGAGACGAAAAGTACAGGAGTGTGCAAGTGGATATATCTTCAATGGCTTTGCGAAGACCATACCTAGTAGTTCTAAGAAACCGTACCACGTAATTGACCACTTGTTCGTTGGTAACCGGTGATCATCAAAAAAAAGAACGGGTTAAAGGTAGTCTGTTGTTGGTGCCGTGCTCTAGGTTGGAGTATCTTCCGTGGGCAACCCTCCCATTCAAAGGGCCCGATGCACGGTAACAGGGTGTTTCGGTGCTAAGGAAAGGCGGATCGTTCCACTGAAACTGCGCCACTATTCAGCTTCGTCTACTATAGTGGCTGTTTACTGTCACTAGAATATACGCAGCTAAATACATTGTCCTATAATTAAGATTCTCTAGTTAATCGAAATCGATCAAAGAGCTGCTTGCCCGAGTGAGGTCAGTAACAATATAAAGTAATAAGTAAAGCCCCTCCGGTAGAGAACGTAACGGAATTCCTTTTGGCTCGGACTTTTATCGCTAGCATACTCAGAGGGTGCGCAAATGACAGAACCTTGACCTCTAATCCTGTGATGCTTTTTGCTGAATGAGTTCCCCGCACAAAGAAAATTACCCCCCCCCCCTCCTTTCCGTTTATCCAGCAATTTTACCAATAAAATCGACCAGCCTTATCCTGCCGTTCCTTAAAATCGAAGGTAACAACAAATCTTGGCTGTGAAAACACTGCTGTGTTTTGACTCGGTAATATATTACAGGTATGTTGCTGTCGCTGTTGTTGGCATATTAGTGTGGGATTTGCTCTCCGGTGCTCATGAAGAGTGCGCTCTTTGTCCAGCGGCCACGACGTTTGATGCCGTAAAAGTAGTGACGTTACCTTCCTATTCAACCGGATTCGAATTTTAGTCTTCCTTGAGACGCTGAGGTGATGCAGTTAACGGCAAGGTGTCATATCGTTACTCACTGTTACGTGACAACGGCAAACACCATATTTAAGGCATTCTCACCGATAAATAGATTAGTAGCAATGCAAGCGAGATTTGCCTCCAGTCATTGTACGATCCTTTGGAGCACGACTTAATATAGCGCTTAATTCCTTACTCTTTTTCTCCTTCTTGTAATTTTGCTGTGATGTGTTATGTGGCGACACCTGCTTAAATTCGATTACCTTGCAAGCATTTATTGGGCATGCATAACTTTTCTTTCTGGGTTTCTATACTTTCGAACGGGTTAACGAGTCATATTATGAAACAACCCAGGCGAACTAAGCGCACATTCGCTATGTTAGTATATTTGTATCCTGTTTATCGTGACACACAAGCTAATTTTTGTTGACATAACCGAGAAACTCGACGTGGAAAGAGGCTCATTTGCAGCTTAGGTAGCGGCTGTCGGTGTCACAAAAGTTGGATAATTGAGGGGTATGAATATCTTCTGTAGTACGAAAGAGCCAAATTTGATAAACGCCACCGGTGAGCAGTCAAATTTGGTTTTTGGCGACGTCTTTACCCTTTAGCTTAACGTTTTCTTTCATCTAATGTGTAGTATTTTACACAGCTTGCCTGTTTGTCTTCAACGAGCGCCAAGCAACTCCTGCTACTTTTAAGATATTGCATTGCGCGTTGCCAAGTTTGTGCGCAGTGTAGTCAATGAAGTGATTGTTTCTAATCAACTTAAAAAAAACTACTACAGCTTAAAAAAAACTACTACAGCTTAAAAAAAACTACTATAGCTTAAAAAAGCTAGTACAATAAAAACTAGTGCAATTAAAAAAAACTAGTACAACTTTGAAAAGAAAACTAGTACATTACGACATTGAAAAAG
>NW_019213739.1:9403-67539 GCF_002532875.2 Varroa jacobsoni
AGGAAAACTGGTACATTACGACATTGAAAAAGAAAACTGGTACATTACGACATTGAAAAGGAAAACTGGTACATTACGACAAACTTTTAAAAAAATGCTAGTATAAACTTTGTACTTAAAAATATACTAGTACAATTTTAAAGGAATACTTGTACAACAATTTGAAGGCTAGTACGACCAGAAGAAGGGAAGTCTTGTTTTCGTTAAGTTTCTCTTAATCTTTGTAAACCTGCTAGGTAGTCCCAAATTGTCAATTCAGCCTTGTTTCTATTGACTGAGTGCAACTGATGAGTGAGTTTAGATGTTTACGCATGTCGATTCTTATTCCCAACTATCCCAATCCATGTTAGCTTAACATGCATTAGGAATCTGGTTCTGTAATCAATAACCCGTAATGCTAATCGCTAACTGCGTTCTATAGATGTAGTCACAGTTCAGCATTGCATTACCAATTTTGATTCTAATACAATCGACGCCGTTTTATAGTCGGCGTAACAGTGCTTTCTAATGGTTGTGCCAACTGGCGCCGGATGCGTGACGGTTGGTCTTAAATTAGATAACACGGTAGCAATTCTTGGGCCTATTCATGTACGGCACTGTTAACCGAGTACATATCGGACGTCTCTGACGCTGACTGTATCATACGCGCTACCTATTGAAATGCAGTCTGTGCCACTATATATCTAATTCCTCCTCAATGAATAATTTAGATGGAACTGCCTTGCTTGTAGCTGGCAAATTGATTAAATTTTATTTTTTCGATTGATTTAGTTCTTAGAAGAATTTTTACTACTACCACTTGTGAAATAGAGAACTTGTTGCAACTGGTCAGTAGGCTTCTTATAGTAATCCTTTACGCACACACATTTACGCATATATACGGCTGTAGATTATCTGTTATAAGGAACTGCTCATCTACACACAAAGATAGTTGCCGTAATGCTCGACGAAAACTAGCTACCGGAAAAAAACTAGCGACGAAATGCTAGGACGAAAACTAGCGGAAGAACACAGGAAGTTCACTGCCGGAAAATTTTCCCAGTTTACCTTATTGTAGACGTTGAACCACTCTGGATGATGATTCATTTTTTCTGCATGCAACGCTACGCGGCTCATGAATCCGAATGCCTCATTGAAGTCCTTGAACATCACCTCCTTGTATATAGCGTCACGTCCTGATGTAATTGTCCAACCCAAAGCCAGCAGGGGCGCTAGCTCTTCCGTTCGCTCCGTAGGTTTTAAGGCGTCCTAAAAATAATTGGCCAATGAAATTGGAATAGTATATAAAGCACTTGAGCACTATATCCGAACGACAATAGATCAAAAGATGAATATACGTTGAGCAATCAGCCGTTAAGTTGCCATTGTTATCAGAGTTGCTTCTAGCTTACAGTCGAGTCGAAGCAATAATTCATTCTCTGTAAGTCAACGGCATTTTAAAAAGCTTACCTAAAAAATGATTACAAATCAGGGGAGTCGGTCACTTCCATAATCGTATCTGCCTAATGCTCTGTTTTATAAAGATATTACGAATTAAAATTCCATTCTATATGAGAGAATGAGAATAAGTCTTTGCTTCAAAATTCCGTTTTGAAAGTTGTTCGCATTAGTTTCCACTGTCACTTTGATTTAAGCTGTGTTACCCCTAGAAACAACAATGTATGTACTGTTGTGCTCAATTGTATTACATTTAATGTTGATCAATCCAAGGAAAATTTAGCAAAGTCTCTAAAGGGCCTCTATGAATGAATGTTATGCACAACGTTCATTTTCACCCGCACCCCTCTCGGTCACGCAATGCACAAGAGAATGACGACGAGAAAAAACCGACGGACTTCGCGTATTATCGCTCAAAGATGCAGTTCTCAATCAGACCCGACAGACATTCTAATAATCGCCAGAAACGGTATCTTACAGATGGAAAGCAGACATGGCGGGTGTCAATTGACTACTCTGGCTGCCCACTAAGTCAAAAAAAACTGTGGTTCACTGCTCTAATAGAAAAACACCGCGCATTAAAATTCGGCTCTTTTTAACTAAGTAAAAGTGTTGAGAAACAACTAGAAAAATTGAATCAGAAATTTTACGTTGACTATAGTTTTCGCAATATTTTCGGCGATTTTCAACGGGACGAATCTCTTCCCGGTCGTGACTAGCCATATGGCAAAGTAACAATATGTAGAGACGCTATTATTAATATTACATTAGAAATACTACCACTATTATGATGAAAAATATCAGTTGGATGCAGTATCTCGAGCGAGTAGGAAACGTGAGGCCGAATTTGCTAGGTCCACGTAGATAAACGTTTTTTTTTTTATAAAGATTTTTCGTATCTCTGGGACTGTACGCATGGGTACATTATTTTTCAGTGGACGGAAGCATGAAATTGGATTGGGAAAGCCGTTCCGTAGCGCGTGCAGTTCACGGACCGACTGTTTATACACATATATATTGTGATAATCTGTGTTTTTGGCTAAGTGCTATTTTAGAGCACATTAGACCAACGAATATCTAGAAAAACTGCAACATTTGGTAAAGCGTTGTTATAGTCAATACGCGTTATATAATAGCTACCTAGATATATTTAGATTGAAAAGCGTCAGAATAGACTCAACTGCATAATCGAGTTTACAGTCTGAAAACGTAACTTTTTTCAGTTCTGCGTATTCCCATTGACGAATTTCGAGTTGGTCCTTATTCACAGATACCAAATGCAAATGTGAGCAAAACAGCATTTGTGAATGTAATTAAACCAACACGCATGTCCGGGTTGATATTCTGTTTACCGTACTTTGGAGCATGACATAAGTGCTCACATCGTCGGCATGGCAACGATACATGTTATGCAAAATGTAGGCACGAATTGCTGGACACCATTGACAAACTGAACTTAACGTCAGCTCCTTGAAATATGTACATCCTATCTGAGGACGTACATATTACGTTAATATATACTTTACGTTAAAGTCAAACCATCAAATATATGAGAACCTACCATGTTGTGAATCCTGCTGGAGTGTAATGCACGTCTTCGTTCACGCACTTACTGCATATACGCACCGTCGGGTCCCGTTACTCGTTGAAGTGACACGTCATCGGTCAGATGCGAAAAAAACGCTGTTAAATAACAGGCTGTATTATTAGGGTGCCGGCTATGATTGCAGTCGATCGAAATGACAAGGTTATTGCTAGGAAAGTTAGTTTATTCTCGCTCACATAAGTGCAGGGCAAAGTGGCATTTTTCGGCCAGCTCAAAGTGTCTCGATCGAATTATGTTATTTCAGTCGATTTGTATAAAAGCAGGTGTTTTATTTTAATACTACGTTAATTCTAAAATACCAAAAAAATGTACCATGCGGCGACTAACATTTCGCTGTAATTTTTGGTAATAGCTCTTTAACAGCTCTCCAAAATGTGCGAAGTGCAAAGAATCCAATGGAATTAGAAGCAAACGAAGATCCCACAGGCTTGTACAGCAGACTGTGCAGTAATGGTTGCAAGCGTTGTGTGTGATGAAAAGGATGGAGGACCCTTTCCACCGTCTGTGAAACACTCACTGATAGGCTCCAGAGGTCGGCCAGCTACTGGCCGCTGACGACAAGCAAAAGCACCGTCAACAATGTTAAGGAAAAAAGACAATTTGCTAGCTTCTCCCGGTCAATATTGTCCACCAATGTCGGTCGGCAATCTGCGTTACCTCGACGAGGGATACGTTCTACCGTATTAGTGAAGAGACACGCACACACTAAAACCTTGGAGTTAAAAGACGCAGTAAGTCCTAGTGGCTTAGGCAGGAGAGTGGTTATCAATTTCTGGTTGTCGACCGTGTTTGCTTATTTTTAGATAGACGAATACTGTACGGTAGCTTCCGAAACCTGCGCGTTCCCACAGGGGTTCGGCCGTGAGGTGACCCCCCTCCAGAGTAGAACTTATCGGCGCGGACATCACATCGCTACCGCCCTTCGTATCTTTTTTTCTTACTAGATGTTCAGTTACCTGGAAGGACACGAGGTTCGTGGCGCGGAAGAAAGGTCACCTAAGCAAATAAACTCACCAAGGCAAAGGATTCTTTCAAACTTTCCTATACTGTATTATATATAATGAAGATAATTCAACGACATGAATGAGACAACGAAAAGCTGGGAGAAGTCAGAGAAGTTCAAGCTTTTACATGGGTTCCGGGTAGAATACCTGAGGGATTCTCTATAATAATATTGATGATCACTCTGGTAGTCTGTGACTAGGGGGTTGTCAAATGTGGGTCCGCTCTTTGAGGAAAGGCTTCAGAAGTTAAAGCGCTGAAGCTGAAGCACTGAAAGTGCTTGAGCCGAAATCGATTAGAAAATGGTAAGCTTAAACTGATATAGAAAACTTGTTTAGTAATTAGAGACCACAAGAAGTGAGTTGTCATCGATTTCGTAGCGATGGAACGTTTAGCGAAATAACTGCATGGCCAGCTATTTGGCAATTCTTTCTGGAATCTTAGGCGTATAGTGGCTGCTGATTTTGTTAGTACTATGTTATTAATACAAGCTATCTAAAAGGATGTCCAGTTGCCAGAATCGTGTTGGAAGGCAGGGTGTCATACGAGTTTGTCTACCAAGGGTTAAAGCCATGTTTATACCGGAAGAATCCAGAACAACCTTGGGGAATTGACTATTGTCTTTAGTTCCTCCAGATAATATCAATCGTGTATGAACAGAGAAAAATATCTACCTTGAAATTAATTAAATACGAATTATTATTATTATTATTATACTATTATATATAAATAGTTAATAAACGCAAACCAGTATACGAACAGTTCACTGGATAGTAGGGAGTCGGTTAATGTCGTTCGTGCTTCCGTCCTAGAAGCGTGGCTTGGTCTTTACAACAGACGTAGATCTGTTAATTAGCGAAAAAGCCTCTTCTATAACAAAAATTATCATCCTGCCTACACGGCTTTCTATGCTTTGTTGTTTTAAAGTTGTATTATAGTCGGTTCGTTAACATTGTGTACCTCAGTTAATTTATCTAGCTTAATTAGCTGAAATGTGCACCTGATAATTACTGTCGCCGTTTCACTAATATAAATGTGTGGTAGTTACTGATGGCATGTGTGTATGTATAATTGCTTTATAAATTAAATAAACCAAAAAAATGGGAGGTAAAAAGAACCCAATAGGTATACATACCTAACATAACTCTTTAACATACATTTTTCAACATTCTTTCTGTCGCGCCTAAACCCTCGATGGCATAATATTTGAGCTATCCATTGTTGTTCTCCTTTACAAATAGGATTGATTACGTCCAAACACGTTTGTTACAGTTTTGCTTTACTATAGAAGTATCGTCACCGAATGTCAACATGAACGCGGGGAAAAACGGGACGGTAAACAGGACGAATGCAAATTTCAACTAGATTATCATATTCTGAAGAAACAATCTATTTGCCTGTACTTGCATAATATGTTAATCTACACAGGGGCGATTAGTTGGCACTTTATACATTGGCTGTTAGCAGTGACTAATTTGTGCTCAATGATAAACAATGATAGTAATAGCTAGCAGTAATTTCCTGCTGCTGCCAGCATGTACCATCACTGCGCGGAACGGCGTAAAACGCAGGAAGTTTTCTCGATCAGAATCCATTAGATAGCTATTTAAGGTTGTGTTTCGCTTAAGGCGCAGACGACGCTTAGGGCGGAGTAAGTAATATCCTGCCATTGGCGTCCATGTTGTTGTTGTTGTTGCTGTCGTCTGCACCATTGATGGAACTCGGAGCAGGAGATGAAACTTCAATATTGATAATAATAATAATAACAACAAAAACAATAGTAGCAGCAAGTTAAACGCCAAGTTGCCCTCGCAGGTTGGATTAAGTTCAACCATCACCACTCACATGCGTTGACCTCCATAGTATGGTACGACAGCGCAACGGAATAATTACGTTGCGTATCTGCTTCATCATGTTCTGTGTTGGTGGTGAAATTCGCTGACCATACGGCAACGGACCACGATTAAACACAATATTGTTCATAATGATAACGGCAACGAGTATGTCCACGTACATATAAACGACAAAGATTGGCGAAAACGACAACGATAATAGTTGTATGGCTGTTGCTAGTGCTGCTTCATTGCTGTTACACGAGTGGCACTGCAGACATATACGTTCACTACGTGCACTTTAGGGTACGTGTATCTGTTATTCGGTGCCTGTACGGGTGTCCTGTACTTCGGGGAACGGGGGGAAGTAGATACTGACAGCGCCATTGTATTTCTCAGTAGCGGTAGAAGAGTCGAAGTGGAATCTGTATTCGAAGCTGTTTTGATGTGCGTATCGATTCTGCGCGGATAGAACCCCTTTTTTAGTCAATGTGATCGGTACAGTTTGTGGCCATGTATACGAATAACAGTGGATTATACGCGGACGCTGAATGCGAAGTCCGCTGTAAAATAGCGGACTTCGCATTCGATCCGAATGGATCCGCCAAATTTACAGAAGACAACGATTGCTTTTTGATTGTTGTTAGCAGGGGAAATCCCTCGGTGTTTATCTGTTCAAAACTGTTTATTGACTGATTTACGGATTTCACTACAATAGAGCGAATTACTGCTCTCTTCATCTATTCAAACAGCTCATTACGGTGGTTAGGTCTATTCTGGTCGAAAAAAATCATTTGTTTTGGCGATTTAACTTTTGAAGATTGGGTGTGACTGCTAATGGTTATTTACGCAGACATGTTTGATGTCCGTCAACTTCACAAAACACAATCATTCGACTGGCAAACGAGTTAACTGGCTGCCTTTTTTTAGGACAGAGTCATCCATATTCCAATTTTATCTTTATTTATATTTTTTAATTGTCGTACAGTTTCACCGTTCCGATTACTCGGAACTGTTTAAGCAGTCAATTAGGCACGCATAGTATCCATACTACAACATAACAAAAGTTGTGCGTATAGGAAAATCTAAGAGCGCCTATCGACTTAACTCGTAGTACATACATAAGCATGTAGTTGAAACTGCTTTTTCTTTTGTTGGAACATATTCAGCCATTTCGGTGTTCATTGATTACTAGATCTCGACCGTTGGTGTTTAGCGCGGTGCACTTACTGGCTGACTCATTGCTAGCGATTTGGCTGCCGATAGCCGAACCCACGTTGCCAAAGCGTGTTCAAATTTGGCCGGATTCCTGCTGCACCAAACCCAATTTAATGCGTCACTTCCGGTGCCAGAGAAGGTGGTTCCGGTAACTGTGGCCGAAGCACCAACTGCCGTCGCTTACCAGAATTTTTTGACTCACTGTATCAAACTCTTCATAGACAAGCGCACAAAATCATCAATCGTGTACCGCTGGTAAACGACAGAAGTTCTACATGTTGCCAACGTCCTTTAATTTTATTCGATTTGCTGTTGCCAACAGAGTAGCCAGTAGCCAGTAGTACTAGTAAACGCACGAATGGTTACGATAAAGGGCACTTTACAAAACAATGCCGATACAACAACAACAACAAAAACAGCAGTATTACGAACCACCGCGGAAGGAAGCTATACACTGTTAAGTGCACATCTGTCGTTACGGTCTTTTGTAGTCAAATCTACTTCGCACCGCAATGGGTCAAGTATCGCTAATGTCTAGACATGCGCCTTCGTAGCTAAAAGCTGGTCTGATCAGTCCAGTGATTAAAGACCGATACGCGAGCAGAAAGAATGTCGGCTACTTTGTAATCGCAGGAAGACGGGTGACAAATTTGCACCAATGCCTGCGTAGCACAGGCATGTCTGAAATATTTGACTGGAGATGAGGCAAGGTTTAATCGACGGGTGGACTTTTACCCAATCACAAAATGGTTCCCGGAAATACTACGTTCAGTTTTGTTCCGGTGAACATTAGAAACGTCCCATTTTATTCCTACAATATTTTTCTCTATGATTTTTGCATAAATTTGGCTATTGAATAGACGAAATAGTTGTAGAAATAAGTGAATCGACGTTGTAGGTAACGTCGTTTAGCGGACGATTAAATAACGCGTTTTTGTTTATTGCTGATGCTTTTAAACGCGGAACGTACATCTGACAAGAACAAAAAGCTTCTAATAGATGCCATTACTGCTTATATATGTATGCTGGTCAGCGAAATACTTTCGCTTCATCCACTTCATCGACATGTAAAGACATCTGCCAAGCTAGATAAACATACATACGTAATGTAGGCTAAATAAATAGTTGGAATACGTTTTAGTTTAGGCCGCGTAGTGAGGGGTCGGTTTTCGAGTACAGCTAATTCCGGCTTGTCATGGAACCTCGTCGAAGCTGAGTCGGAACTGCAAAGGGCTTGGAGAGTGAAAATTTCGTATATTTTCAAACAAGGCTCTCGAGACACCGTCACGAGTTTTTGGCCCATTATAACGAAAGAGTGTTTGCCGCCTAACTGAGATTATTTAGTTAGCCGTTTGGGAGAATGAGCAGATGAGTTACGATATAGAAATGCTCCCTTTAAATGGAAGGCGTAAGGCGAGTGAGGCTACAAGTTCCTCCGAGGAGCTCTTCGGTGAGTTTTGCAGAGAACCGAGAGGTTGCCTTGAGAATTATGCACTGCCTCAAAGGACAATGCGTTGTTTCATTGAAACTGCAAGAGTGCGTGGACAAGCACAAGCATGTTTATTCTAATAGTCTTCATGTAGATGTCGTGCCATTTACAGCCTCTATACAGCGTCTATATAGACGCCCTGTAACTGGCTTTATAAATCTACATTATTTTTTTGCTAACTCAAATATAGCGATTCCTATCGAACGGTGTTAGAATACCAATATTCGTGGCATGCTCATTAGTGGAGAATCTGCATCCAGAGGTACAGTGCACAACTTTTAGCCTTTAGCTCAATATCGCCGACACCCACTGTGAGACCTCACAGCAAGTATGGTAATTCAGATTTCACTCTTCGTGCCTCTACGGTGCATATGATGGATGCTGCTGCTGCTGCTGGCGGCAAAGAGCACGCCTGGTCGCAGGTTCGCATCGCGTTCAACACGATGTCGATCTAAGTGATCTGAGACTAACTGGGAGCACTATGGTTACTATTAACGACAGTCGGAGCCCGTGTCGGGTAGGAGAATTGCTGACTACACACATTAGTAGTATAAATATTTAGATGTGGATGCTGCTCTTCCACGTCCAACGCAGCTCTTCTGCTATGTTATATTTAAATTGTGTAGAGCTTGCGGCGTTTAGAGCGTTAGATCAAAGTCAAATTAACAGTAAATAGATGGTTAACTGCTATACGGAACTCGTTATTGAGGAGTTGCAGCCTCTGCGGAAATCCAGTTGGGTTACTTTCGAGTAAAACAGGTCTTTCATACGAATTTATTTCACCTGCAATCTACGGTATTTTCAGTAACAGGTTTACACAGGTTACAACGATGGAAAGTCTCTATGAAAGAACACAGCAACTGAGACCAAACGATTGTTGCATCCTTTACCCGATTCATGGGGATTTCACATAGTGTCGTTAGTGGAAATAGACTTACAGTAATTAAGTACTTAACAGCCTTGTTTTTTAGCTCAACCTCTCAATCACACTCGCTGAATCATAATGATGGCCACAACGTTTCGTAGAACGAGACAACTATATTTATAATAATAAACATCATTTTCCTATAGAATAGTATCGTTACGAGTTGAAGCATCTGAGGAATCCGCGGGCGCCGGGTTTCCGTTGTTCTTCACCGGGATCAATCATTAAGGTTCGTTTCCACTCCTATCTATTGCACTGTTGTCTGAACTGAAAGTTAGATACGTATTTTTTTAAGCGATTTGCAGTTCATCCCGCTGGGGTCAACCCACAGTATTTAACAGCCACTGCAGCAGCGTTGGTTCAGGGCCATTGTAGCTGGTTCGAAAGGTGCGGGTGAGCAACGTCCGCAGAACCGGTATATGCATCAGGCCATAGATTTCACCCAGGACAACTGGGGGTGCGACCTCAGCTACAATCGGAACATTATGGCGTAGTACCCCGTAGCCCAGAATCGCTCGCGTCCGATGGATATCGGCACAACATGAAAATAGAGTACGGGTCAGTAGAACGCGCGTTTGAAATTGCGCGGACTGGTTAGCGCCGTCCTGATGAGGCAGTTACCAAAGAAGCATGGTTACTGTTAGGGTACAAAAAATACGTACGAGACGTGGCACCATTTCCGATGTATGTGAATCCACTATACGATGCCCAAAAATGTATCGTAGAAATAGCAATGTTAGTCCTAGTTTGAAGTATTACGGCCTTTGTTGTTAAGAGGCCTCTACGAAGTTAGATGCCTATTAGTTTTTGGAGGAGCTTATGGGACATTGTTTTGGGGTTGTCCGCTCAAACGTTTCCTTATAGATCTGAGTTGATACGATTTATGATAATGATTCTTAAGAAAATATTTTCCTGAGCCAGAAAGGCAATGGATAATGATAACGCTAGTCCTTGTTCCCTATTGAGCCTGGTTAGCTTGGCCTTTAGCTCGTTATGGAACGTTCAAGCAGATTCATATGTTATTATTCAGCTAGATTTATATGTTATTATTCAGAAATGCAGAGCACTCGAACAAATGTATTGCCAATCAGCGCGCAATCAATATATTAGTTTGAATTACAACCGTTATTATTCTACAGCTAATTATGTATTTTAGCCCTATCGATTTCTTTATCGAACTTCGATATCGATGATTTTAGCAGCTGTGATAGACCGTGACATAAGAAAACTGTTAAAATACATTTTCTGATTTCTTGTGTCTCTCGTATCCTGCTCATCCGACTCTTAAGACACTAATCAATTTTCTACAACAGCTGATCGTTTTAAATACAGGTAGTGTAATTGAAGGGTTTTTTTTAATTGTAGTCCTTGATCGCACTCCCCCCAAACGGTCCATTTCCAATGTGCTATTAGCAATATTGGAACCCGCAACAGTGGTTAGGCCGTACCTATCGTCGTTGGTACGTGTCAGTACGAATTCAAATTCACAGATAAAGCACTCATCATTCACACAGGGGGCACAGTCCTGCAGATGTCAAACCCCCACTGCTGAGCTGATTCCATAGCAGAACAAAGAAGTTCAGGTCGTATTGTAAATTATAGAGACCAGCAGATGGCATGTACGTTTCACGGTCGTATGCGCAGGCTTTCAACATGCAACAATGACTATCATTGCTATAGTACCTATTGTAATATAACAACGGTAGACTGGCATTTACTTAGGTAGCTGTTAGTGCGGTTTTTGCTATCGTCTGGTGATGCTGAGCTTCTTTATCGCCGCAGGAAGAGTTGCTGCTCTTCCGCAAATGGAGTAATAATAGAAGCAGGCGGGCGGGTGGGTCATTCCGTATAGAGGTTGTCGGATACAAGTTCTGCATTGGGAGACAGCAGATTGCTGTAAATGGGACGGCGCAACAAAGCGTACACGGAAATCAGCAAAAATAGCTGTTTATGGTGGCTGGCGATGTCTCTTTCGTAACCACAGGCTGTTGCGCTTCTGCAGCGAGAATTTGCTGACCGTTCGGCTTGTTTTAGTCGCTAATCGGGAAGTTATCGTTTCAACAGCTATGGTGACTGGAAACATCCTAGATTAATGAAAGGGCTGATGATCTCCCTCCAGACGTTTGAAAGTTGAAGAATGTTTGGTCTCGAGACAATTGGTAAGTAAGTTACTCTCGTTGTTTGCGGGTAAAGGTTTTCTAGACCTTACAGAAGACATCATTGGCGGCAGTACGTAGATAAAACACGGCAGCATCGCGGCTGAACTTCATCTACTTCTGATTTCAAAGGGCTCTGCATCCGAGTGAGGATATCTAAAATTTCGTTAGTTAAACTGAAACGAAAAGACGACGGACGTACAATGTGTGAATTCGTCCCGTCTGTACAAATTCGTTTCATACTAAAGAATATTGGGTACGAGAGCGTATCCAATAAATTTGTGGAGTTTTTACACTAAACCTATTGTCACTTTGCATGCCCAGTGTGTCCGGAAACTTTTAATAATTGGGTATCTACTGAATGAAAACGTCGGATTGACCAAGCTGTCTCTAGGTAGTTGCTGATAATGCTGATAAATTCATGGTATCGATCATGAGTTCTATGTCATGCAATCTGCCCTGTAGCAAGACTATTACTTACGGGGTTACTGTTTTGACCTGCTGGGTTTTGAGTAGCTAGAATCTGAATCGAACTTGTAAGCTGTGTGTTATTAAGTACATTTCTCTAAACTGCTAAGTGGGTCGCTGTTCTTACTCTGCGCTATTCTGTATTTTGACGAACAAATCATAAACCATGCGAAGCTCATACCGGAACATATTATTTGCTAAAAATCCAAATTTGACCTTCGACTTAGACATGTAATACTTTTAATACTGTTTGGGTTTCGAGTTGGCCATTTGGCACTGGTGTGCAGCTTGGACCCTTACGGGACCGATTTGCTTACTTTGCAGGGTAACATTATCTATGGACCCTATGTTTCTCCGATGGAGTTTTGAGGCACTTTAGATTTACCCATCGACCGTGAAACGATGCTTTCTAATTAACATGGCCAGCCCCTAACGCGGAGTAGATAACGAGGTCGCGAGCGCCCTAGCGGAGACGTAGATAAAAACTAGAAACCTCATATTCGTCTGCTAGAGTCGATCAAATTCGACGAAGAATCGTAATGGCCGATATAGGACTGATAAACGTTTACAGAGGACAATGACAATGAGCACTGCGACCACGTCATTGGCGATGTTTGTTTACTCTTAACGGTTAACTTAATTTGCACATTAGTACACACATAAACTATGTCACAAAGTATAGCACTCATCCGATTTGTCGCGTTCCGTTAAGCTACACTTAAAGCTTACTATTTATTTTACTACTATAGCTTTAGCTCAGGAGGAATTGTTTGCCGTATTAAAGCGCCTCGAGACTGTTAGATGAAACATATATAATCAAATAATATCTCTAGTTCATCACATTTTACTTTCGGTACAAGTCTTTTTCTAAGGGAACGTTCGGGGTCAGCCAGTTTCGCAGGTAAAACTAAATACTGTCATCGATGTGAACTCTTTAAAGGGAATAAAGAGACAGCTGTGTGTCTATTTGTAGAACTCGCAAAGGAGCGTTTTGCTATTACAGACGGTTTATAGATAGATTAGGCAAAAACAGACAGGCAGACTGTAACGTTTGAAGATCGAATTGCGTTTTTTTTTTTTTGAATAATAAGAGATTTCGCGAGCCAACCACTTCTTCTTGAACCACAATGATATAGGACGCCCCGAACGAAACAGCGTATCGAGTAAATACCTTTTGGAGAATTATATTGCCGTAAGTTCGCTGTTTGGTTCGTGTGCGTCGGACGCAGTGCGATTCTCTATTCTCGCGTTCTTTTTTTTTCTTTTGATAAAAAGTTCCCTTGGAACAGAAGAAAACCTGTATCCCTTTGATGTGCTTTAGAATGCTCGCGCCTGCATAATAACGCGTCAATATGTGGGTGGTCTACTCTGCTATACTAAATTGTAAAGTCTATTGAACATTGTTTTTGTTGATTGTATCTCTATCAATATTGTTAATACAAGAACAGCATATAGAAATACTTACTTAACCAACACTAAGTGTACTAATGTCAACATGAAATTCAAGTTCACCTTGAGAGTTGTCGAGTGTGATTCGTTTTCATTTTCTGCGTTCAAGACTGAGCATTGGCCAGGCATCAACTCTACCAGTACGCCAGGTATTCTGACGATGCTATAATTTGTTCTAATAATAATAACTTAAACAGCATTCGTAAGCCACTTTTAGTCCACTGGCGTGTCACTTAGCAGAACTTCATCGAAAGCTAGATCATATCCTAATGTAGCTGGCCTCTCCAGTCCGCTGTTTTAAGGTAAGAAAGGATTAAATTGCAACAGGTCAAGTCTCGAGGTACGTGACATAGGTAGGTCAACAAAGGACTTTGCATCCATCTACTGCCCACGCCATATTATCCATTTCTGCCATATTCCAACGCCAGCCATTAAATAGGGACGTAGCCCAGCCAACTGCCAGCAGCCGACTCTTCCATTCCTCATAGATCGCCAATGTATGTAGTAATGCTTTGCCGAGCTTCAGGCCTGCGTTGAATGCATCCACAGATCGTTGTAGCTATAGTGTTTTCACTGTCTTTTGTTTTCTAATTTTACGAACGGTCGTACGACGGTACGGCCAGTTGCGGTAAATTGCTTGCTACAGCATTGTGGCAATAGCGGGTCGCATAAGCGTTCGTTGTCTGAGAGACAGACGCGTTCTGACAGGCACGTTTGGACTAAGAGGTGGATAGCGGCGGTGTCGATTGACTATCAATTCTGAACAGATATGTGCGCGCGGTAACTCTCGTTTTAGAATAAACCTATCTATATAGGTTAGAACAAAAATAAGGCTTGATGTAGCATCGTCCGGCTTTTGATTCTTCAAAATATCAGCTTGAAATGCGCCGCATACTGCAAAACTTCTTCGAAGTCACTGTTGGAACTCGTTGAGGAATAGCGAATCAATGACGGGGATTATAATTATGTAAAGATCAAGCTTTTGCTATCTTGGTTCAACACTTCATAATTCAGGCAAACAAAGAACGCTGTGTAAACAATGGGAATCCATCGTTATTAACATGTTCGTCGTAATCTCCGGTGGCCGGGATCGATAAATATTTAACTGGGACTAAACCGCACCTTACCTATTTTCGTTGCAGCTGACATGTTCATATAGAGACATCTCAAAAAGCGGACATACACCGAGGACGATTCAGGAGTTGACACTCGTTTACGTACCCACTGACATCGCCATTCATGTTGAATAGCAGCAATAGGGGCAATATAATACTTCATGCTTGCCACTCTTTTGCGAAGCACGACCGAGTAACTCATTAGTTACTCGGTCGTATCAGAACATTCAACCTGGGTCACTCTGATACAATCGTGAACGAATGTGTCGATCGGAATCGGGGTTGGCCACTGATCGGGCACATAATTTTAGCTCCTGCCGAAATACGTGGCAAGTTGATGATGTTTGCTTGGTATATTTTAAGTATAGGGTAAACAGATCGCACTGTTAAGAGAACACAATAACAAAATTATCGCTGTTTGCGAAGTGGTGCAGCGCAAAAACAGTCTAATGTTATAACGAATATTAACATGCATCTGTTATAGAAGAAAAACTGAAACGCAATCAGATTGTTTCTGGCGTAAAATTTAGACGTTGGTTTGTTTAGCGGCACAGTGTCAGGACCTACACTGGGGCAGTTTCTGCTGCAAATAGTCAATTGATCAGCGCAGATGCAAACTACTCGAGATCTGTGAACTTATCGCTAAAGATTAGCTAAGTGATAACGAATGTAAGAAAAATAATATTACTAGCGACTATTAGAATCAAAACTGCGATGGTTACGGTGGGGCGACTGTGAACATGAACGCGTTCTTTGAAGAATGCAGGTCGTAATGTTAAATAAGCGAAGACTGGAGTTTGATGAATATCGATACATACAGGACTCTTTATATCTTGTTCCAGTGTAAGCCTTTTTTGTTGCCCTGTTCGATAAATTTTGGTGGGAGCAGAATAGACCAGTCATCGTAGAATGTATTTAGCATTTTTTTTTCTATCAGTGCAGTTCTAGCTAGTTCCTCCTAGCTACAATGTAAAGCAGTAGTGGGCACCCAGATACGCGCATGGATTATCCGAAGATAATAAGAAGGAAGTCCAGTCCAATAATCGTTCCACTGCGAAATGGGTGGAGCTCGATGAGGGCTTGTATCTAGAATGGGTTAAAGCCGAGAAAAAAATGAACTGTTTGTTTATCACTGGCCGGCCGGGACAGTGCCTACTCATCTATATCGGATTTATTGATCAAGGGCAGGATTTAGACCATTATGGGTTATTGTTATATCTGTTGGTGTGCATGTGCGCGTTTGGAAATGAAACGAGTTGTATAGGACGACTACTGAACGTAGCGGAATAATGAGGAGTATTATGGAAACGTCAAAAGGTGGAGCATCATTCAGGAAGGGCACTGCCGATCAGGTTGCCTTATTAACATACTGCACGCGCCATACTGTCGCTTAAATTAGAAATGCATTTTTGCACCTTATCACCATGCATATTGTTAACGTTACAGTTAGAGTAGTGACGACTAATTTAAGCTTTCAATTACTTGCGTTCCATACTGGTGCCGTCATTTTCGAATTAAAAAGCATTGCTCTGTAGCTAGCGTAGGCATCTATCAGTTCTGTGTCCGGTCACACTCTGTAACGCCGTGGCAAGACGCGTGACTAAGATTATTTCGAGCCAATCTTTGTCAAAGTGTAAAAGAATGTGCGCTATCAACGCTTCTACAATGGAAAACGTCGCAACTATTGTACTCGGATGTCAGTCTCCCCCTGTACGGCCCCCGTAATAAAATGACCCGAATGAATTTTCTCATATATGCTCCATCCCACAAAACTCGCTATATATATGAACCCTTACGGTTTCAGTCTGGTCTTGAAAAATAGGCATTTTTCGCCGATTCGTTCACTTTTTTCCCACATACATATGTATTACGTACATATTTATTGATTGTCTAGGTGTTTCATACCGGATACGTTTCAGCATCAGGGGCTGACGTTGTTGGAATTGAACTTCCTAGCGAAAAGTTCACAAGACGATCTTTGCTTAGCTGCTCAGTCATTAAGCTACGACGGTGGATTCCTTGGCTGTCGATTGGTGCTGCCGTTAAATCGATCAGTTGCCTGCCCCCTAAGGCAAACCACTGTTGTGGTCCTTCGTCAATCTGTCGAATATTACTCAACCCCAGTCGTGCTGTTGTAGACTTTCATTGTGAATTCTACCACGCGCTCGTAACAAAGGCATAGGCCAGGCAAGGGCATAAGGCGCATACGTCGGGTAAATTATCAGTATGTCTTGCGTATTGCAGTAGGAATTCGGTTAGACAACTACGCTGCTTGCTGCAGATCTCATCCCTATACTGCTGTCCTAGGGCTCAGAGGAATCGATATGGAACAGCATAACCTATGAAGATAGTTTTGAAGTCGCCTTTGTGGTGACTGAAAAGACTGCGAGGCAGATCGGAAAATACAATGGGGGAGATGGAATATTCTATCACAGGGACAAGAACTGTGATTGGTATGAGATTTAAGTGAAGAGTTCGATACAATAGAGTGGAGAAGGTAAGCGCTGAATAACATAGGATAGTGCACTAGATAAGTGCGCATTGTTAGGATATTTGATGGTACCAATGCTGATGACGAAATAGATTACTTCACGAGAAGGTTTTCTAGGTCGGTTAGTTTAATCGTTACTCTACATTTTGTTTTATACTGTGTGGCAAAGCCGTCGCGTTAAAATATGAAACACATTGAGCTTCATAGAAATCTATTGTGTAGCTTTCTTAAGATACTGTATAGCTGTGTACTTAAGTTGCTGGCAATAAGTTGAAGGGTAAATACATACATCCGCACAGATAGCATTCGCTAGATCTTGTGGCTTGATCACAATTCACTTACTGCTTACTACAACTAGAAGCAAGGCATTGCACGGAATCATTTTTGATATCGCCGCTTACGACACTGCGGGAAATTTCTCGAGCTGTCTAAGCGGTTTGAGCTATATGACACGATATTATCTCCTCCCTAAGAGGAGTTTCTTGTTTTACGCATGCTTGGGGGCAGACGTTCTAACATCGATGCTTATCGTGCTTATGTGTGCCTGTCCATCGCCCGTAGCAAGGCGGGGATAATTTCGAAAAGTTCGCTATGTTGAGTTGCTGTGTTGTTAATAGTATATGGTCGATGTCAAATCTGTTTTTCCTCCATGTATTGTATGTGTTGCAAAACATCTGCTGTTAAGCGGCTGAAAGTTATTGGCTGCTATTAGTTGTATTCTAATCATTGTCGCTCGACAAGCTTCCCTCATTGAATAATCCCTACGAAGGTTGCTACGGCATTATTCAAATATTCGTATCAAAATAATTCAGTAACTGCACGCGCCGGTAGTTACGTCCGTTTGGTTCAATCTGTCTGGTTCAGAGAACATCTTGCAAACGTTCCGTTATAGTCAATTTGCTTGACGGCGCGTTCAGTGTTTCGCATCGTGAATCGATTCTGCGGTTAGAAAAAGGCTGTTGAAGATCCTTGGAAGAGACGATACTACAGCGGAGCTCTTGCAAAACAAAAGGTCTGTCGAGCCGCACGACCAATTGGTCGTCGCCATGTTCCTCTCTTCCGCATTGGCTGTGTTCTAATCACAATGTTCCCTCGTACCGAAACGAAAACGTCAAGCAGTTGAGACCCTCTTTGGTGCTGACGTCTGTGACGTTTTAGTTGTGTATTCTGTCCGTGTTCTGACTCTTTCTACGGGGATAAAGCAAGTATGATCAACAGGGACGCCATGTTCATATAGTTATTAAGCTATGACGGAAATCTCTTTTGGTGCTGCTTGATCTGTTCGTTGTCTTCATTCGTAGCTCGTTGGTCGAATGATCATTCTAATGAAATCATCAGGATGCCAATGAGCAGCTTTCGCCTATTAAGCGTGCTAAGCGTCTGTGTATTAGCTCGCTATGAACCCTTGCGACTTGCCTCTTTCTATGCCAGCGAAATCAATTCTTTTGGATTGTACAGGTTCCATCACGTATGCTCGCGCTTACTATTCAAACATCAAAAACATAACCAAACGAATGTAATGAGCAAAGGTTGTATTGTACCCAGTCTATTTTTTTTTGCTTATTGTCTTAGTCGCCTAGCTTTGTCGCGTTCTTCCCACTCTCACATCGAATGAATAAAGAATCAACACATGTAATTGTGTTCCCATTCAACAATCAGCCGATATATAAGAAGGCACAACCAAGTCAGGCCAGCGACGCGTCTTCTTGGTCCGGCTCCTATCAATTCGCCTGTTACCTTGGCGCCTTGACGTTTCTGCTATTGCTGACTTCGTTGCGATTTCCTTTACAGCAGTCGACCGTTTAAAGTTAACACAGAAGGGGCTTCAGGATAGCGTTTAACTTCGCGTCGTAACCTTCGCCGTGTAACAATGATGCCCTGGGAACTGAGGCAGCGGTTCGCAGCCGAACGTTTGTCTCGTCGTATTTACATTCGGCCGTGCGTTAACACCTGTGCGGGTTGCATCATCGGCAAACCAAAATATCTCTAATGCGTATTGCGGATGTGCAGAAATGCCTCGTTTAACAGTTTCGCGTTCCGCTATGTAAACGTCTTTGACGAGAAGGGATTCGCGGAGGGATCGGCAGTTACTCTTCTTCCCGAGTGCGCCAAGTGGCTGGGGCACATGCTGTAACGAATTAAAGCAAACGGCTGTATGTGTGCGCCACACGAGTGCGAGTGTTCTCTCGCCGTAGCCACGTTAACAAGGCGTCGTTTTTCAACAACAAGGGGATAAAGGGCGAAGAAAGGGGAGCGATATTGTAATGACATCTGCAGCCGCAATGGCGCCATCAGGTTGTCGACAGGTAAACACGTCTGCTCGCGTGTATCGCTAAATTGACGAGATGCAGTTTGACTTCATTGATTTGGCTTGGCCTGCATCGTTTACTTTTATCGCTTCTTGGGTTGGAGCATAGACGTGAAAGCGTGGCCATGCTGTGGCTGCTTAGCCGTCGTTTCAACTATCGCAGTGGCTGAGGTCATAGAAGCGCGTCTTTGTAGATTTCGGTGGCGGTGTCGATAGACATGTTGAAAATTCTATGTTAACGAGAGCTCATCGTGAATTTCAATTTCACGAGAACTCAATCGTGAAATCGTGGACTTGAAATATTGGACATATGAGTGATATTTTTTAGAGCACTGAAGACAGTTATTGATTCAGTAGCGCTTCAGTAAAGACCAAAAAGGTCTAAAAAAATCTTATGGGTTGCGAGTAAAAAATAAGCCTCGAAACGCTGAAGTCGTTATTAAACGTCCGCCTTTTTTCGTGTAGTTGCTCTTTCTCACAGAACATAATTGACACCTGCTGCCTTCAAGTAGTCTCACATTGACCGTTAAGGACAACGTACTGCTGCGCCATTGCTTTCGAAAGGAATAACTCGGGTAATATTATGTAGGCAAATAAAGAAACGATGATCAAACTCCGCCATGCTTCGGAACGGACCGAGTTATTAGGCACTTGAGACGGTTAGTTAAGAAGAGAGGTTTACAGCTGGTTCTGAACATTTCATATTCCTTGTAGCCACCCCAGTGATTGTGCGCGAGTCCGTTAAGCGCTAATATTAACCTCGTGGTCTTCCCAATGCAAATTGATCATTTTGGCCATACCAAGTGTATATACTTCGGCTTTCGTCGTTAATTTTGGTCGAAGTGAGCTTCGAACGTCGAAGTAACGACGCAAGCATGGGGTGGGCGTCGTTGGCACTTGCAGATGGTTTAGATGTTAACGGGCGTGTGAATGCATGTTAGTCTAACGTTTGCATGTTTTAAAGTGAGAATGTGTAACGCTTATATATATTTCGAGCGATTTTTTTTTGTAACCCGCCATATCGGCAATGAGGCCTTGTCGTACTGCAGCAAACGCTAGTGAACACTGAGTATTGTTTGTGCCTGAGGCGTGTTTACGGTCGATACATATTGTCATTTGAACGATACATATCGTGGTATTCTATCTCTGTGGATGAACTAAAAATAGAAGCATGATGTGGTATAGACATCCTCGATGCGACGTATTTGCACATCATCGCCACTGCTCGAAGCAGTTGGCCTGTTTATGCCTTCACCGCACGTTCGGCTGACCGCAGCGCTAACTCGCTGTATGAGACAAAACCCCGTAGTTGATCCAAGAAGTAGGAAGATCAGACTATCATCAAAGTCATTGACGTAGCCTATAGTATAGCTGCACTAAACCTTCATGACGCTTGTATTGCTAACAAAATCGTGTACTATTTACAAGCGCTGTTTTCGCCTACTTGATATACCACTATCGTATTTATTCCGCAACAGTCCTTTGGACATCTATGGGTATACCCTCCCCTGCGACGGATCTTATTGTCCCATCACAACTGTGTAAATCGTGCGTAGACTCCCGTGCTAATGATTAGTTCGTAGACTTATAATGTCGCAGTAGAGACTGTGTTGAGCTTACTTATACAGCGACCATCATGTCATTATGTGCCAGTATTTCGTAATGCCAGTGTTGCCACCGCTGCCGACGCCCCAGTGGCTTTCCTTGCGCATCCCGTTCTTATCCGCTATTCTCCTTTCCGGTTCTTCATGTAATCTACTCAGAATCTGTACACAATCGGTGACCAGCCGAATACTTCTGGCAGCACGCTGATCAGCTGCTAGTGCTGCTGCTGCTGCTGCTGCCTCAACCCGTGAATCGTAAACCAACAGTGAACGGTTACAGCTGCAAGTGCGCCCCCTCTTAGCTCGTTTTGCCCCTAGTTGTGTGCGTTCCAACCCGATATTTGCGCGAGTTTTACATTTATCAGGGTTATGTTCGCCTTTTGCTTGCTGTCGAATATACGTGCTGCACGTTCGAGGTAATGCCTTACTACCATGCTTAATGTTGCTAGTACGGCAAGTTCCGCTGCTACTCAAGCAGCACCTATATTGCACTTGTTTCTTGTTTACGCTAACATACAAAACAAGCTGTATAGGACGCAGGTGCGAATAGGGGTAGGGGCAATTGGCAAAGCACGTCATAGTGCGTTTGTCTGCAAGGTGCAACGAAGGCCGCGCTTGTGCTGAACGTCAGTGTTGTTGCGGTGGCCCCGCTGCCGTGATCCTGTTTCGCGGCATTCGAACTGCTTGCCGGCCGCGTCGCAAAGCGTTGTTTACTCATGAGTAAGGCGAAAGAAAGCCAGCAGACGCGGTAGCTCGTTTGTAGCAGCAAGACCATGTCTCTAGTCCCCTCTGTTGGCCCCCTGTTAAAGTGACTAAGCCATTTTAATATATAATAGAAGTACCACAATATACCACAGTGTGGTTACACTTATATATGTTTGGGTTCGTAGGTTCGTAATGTGATTGTGATCAACGGGACAGTGTGAAAGCGGAACGTTTTTGACATATCATTTTGTTTTTCCATAATTGCTAAATAAAACCTTTGTCACGTGTTTCTAACCGCCGATCGGCAGTACGCATAGTTAGTCACCTCGAGTTTCCCCGGCTTACAATGATGCTGGTGCCGCCAACGTCGCTGCTACTGCTCACATCAGTTTTATTAGATGACCCACTTGTAACTTTAGTAGTAAACAAGTGTCAGCCATGTCACTTCCACAACTTGACAGTTATGTAAGGTTGACCCGTCACGGGTACGTCTTTGTTGTCGTACCAACGAAAGTGGTTTGGTCACTGGTGGTATTAACCAAGTGATATAGCGCGGTAAAACGAGTCAATTGTCGTGATGAGAAGCCTACTATACAAATATTGCATGTGAACGCTGTAGTGAACAGTAAAGATGGTGACATCAATGAAGTACACGATTGTATGGCCACGAGCGACGATGATGGTGTTTGAGAATGTGTTCCGTTATTAGGTACTCATTTATTTAGATAGAAACATCTATTTAATTATCGTAAACAGACACGGCACTTTGACAGAGAAATAAAGGTATAATTGGATAACATTATGTCAGACTGTTGTGCATACGAAACGATATGTATAATATGTATGGGCACACAAATCGCACGCAGTGCACACGTATGTGTGTGTACATCAACGTGAAATAGACACGACGGTCGCTCAGGGAAGTCTGCTGGCGGTGCGTAATGCCGGTGTTTAGCCGCCGAAGCAGTATAGCAATTTTCGCTCTCAAGAGTTTAGACGGCCAACGATAGACATTGAAAATAACGGATAAAGAACATGACTTCACCGCTATCAGTCTCAGTAACCAGACTGTAAACTGTCTACAGATAAGGCTCCAACAATTTATTATTACCTGTGTTTAAATTTAGCTTCTATACAAAACCACGCGTAAGATAAAAATCTTAGTTTTGTTCAAGTACTTGACTGGACATAACTGATATTGACTGATATGGACATAACTATACCGACGCTGCGATTTTCAGGTGGTAAACATAGCCCATTTTCGAAATAGCTTTAATTTTTAACAGGGTTCAGGGGTAGTGCAACCTGCAAGCCGGACTTCGTCTCGTACTGAGAGATTTACCTGCTGAGCCATGGACTACTGTCTTCTTGGGTCTTAATTTGGATAGTGGCGATTGATTCTTTTGAACAGTATGAGTTTGACTGGACTATTGGAACAATGCAGGCATCTTATCTGCCGGCATCGTTCGATTTACCGCCCTGACGGGCGATTGCGCAACTGAAGACATCGGAGTTAGTAGTAGACGAGCAGGTTTGCCGATATCGGCTGCGGATGGCCCCCCGGGGCAAATCGTGAAAATGCAGTTTTTCGGTTTAAGAGAAGTGCATATAACGAAGTGTTCAAATTCAGCAAATTGGTTCTAAAAAGAAGGGGCGGATTTTGGTGCCAGGCTAGTATTCTAGTTTCCAGCGTGTGAGAAATACCTGGGGATCTAATTAGCTTGACTCTTCAGTAGATTCTTTCTTCGTAGACATAGAATGGCGGTGGAAATAAGGCCCCGTCAAGTCCTACTTATGCACCTAAGACGCTGAAAAAATGAAAGAGTGATATTTTACCGAACGGGAACAGAAGATTCCCATTAGTGGATTTCAGCATGCACTGTAAAAGATGAACTTAGTACGATCACTCGAGTTTCTGACGTCCCTCATAGGCGTTCTCACATGTCTACCACAGAGGAGTTCTTTACTTATGAAAACTAGTATTTTTACGTTCAGTACTGTTCGCCGATATCGCGTGGGCTTTATTTAATATTAACACATTCTAATTGAGGAAGTAGATGCTGTAAGTCTACTGTGATCTGAAAATTTTTATTGCTTATACTATGAGCAAGAATGTCTGGAAATACTGTTGCATCAGGTTGTCCTCAGCTGTGACGGGCACCGCATCATTCCCATAGATTTTCGTTGCGGTCAGATGTTTTGATGGTCAGGTTCACAGAAATAAGGTTTTGTTGAACTCTATCGTGTTCGCTTATTGCTCGAATAGTTCATCGCGATCGGCCTGTCTACTGGCGCTAGGACAACTCTCGCATGCGATATGCCGTTGTTTCTAGGTTGTCCTTAGGTTATATTTTGTATTCGTCTGAGAATCAGTATGCAAGTATGGTATCAGTAAACTCGTTGATAAGTTGGAATACCGGACCAGTTTTGGGTATTCCTCATAGAAATGCACGGAAAAAAGGGCGAAAGGATTCATGCCTGATAAGATTGATTCACTAGCAGTAGTTTGTTTACAACTACGTGAATCGAAGTTGGATGTTGCTGTTTGAATTGCAACTAAATTGAAGTTCTATATTCCTTTTAACGAACGTAACTTATACTGGATTAATTATGTGTAAGTTTAAGACATGCAGCGTGATAACGTCGGATCGGCGGTGTCTTATCTGGCGTTTATGAAGGAAAAACGAACTAGCTAGTCAAACGTAGCACAGGGATACATTGACCTCGTATGCTCAGTCCTAGGTAAACACCGCTCTATTCGTGCTATCATCAACTTAATGTTGCATTTGGAGCAATAATTGTTTAAGTAAAGGCTAAACTGAGCCTGCTTCGACGTCTGCTTTCTCACTTGTCCGCCTGGTCGATCCGTGCAAAAGACAACAATAACAATGGCGGCAGCGGTGCCTTAGCCGTTGTGTTCGGCATTTATTCCAATCGGATATCAGCTCGTGTATATATATATAATAAATATAGTTTTTATATAATTTACAGATATATATGTATATATATCTGTGAACTGGCGCATGGTACTGTTCGTGCATATGATAGGCGGGTTCGCAAAACTCATTATACCAAAGGAAAAGATGGCAAAGCTGCCAACGAAGGTAGTCTTCAGATAACCAGTGCATGCGACATGTAGGTAAGATCCGATAGCCTATTTGACCGCTGCGTATCGTTTCGCGCGAGCGGAGAAATTCATTTCATTTTTAACTTGCTTTTATTATTCTAGATATTAGCTAGAGTTTGTAACTCGCTAAATTGACTTGTAAACAATATATCCATATCATTTTGATAGGCAAGAACAGCTCGTATTATTTCACCATTAAGCTATTGAATTCAAGACCTCTGTCAAGGGAGTTACTAGTAAGACGATATTCTGAACCAGATATAAGGAAAACCAGCAACATAGCAGTAGTTTCCGTCATATGCATTCTACAACTGAAAAAAAGGAATATATTAATTGAATAGATCAGCTATGGCGACAATCTTTTGATCGCTGTACGTATCTATAAGGGATCTGGTGTGTGTGACGAAACCTGCTTCGCTTACAAAATCCGTTAATAAACATGAGCACATGAAAAACCCAGACAGAATATTTTGTATAAATGTAATAAATAAATGTAAATAAAAAAACAAGTATAAATGATACTCAAAAAAGGCTGTTTCTGTCAAGGCTGAATCTGCCAAAATCCATGCTTATCATGGGTCCAAAGAGGGCTTTTAATAACCTCTCCCAATTCTCAGGTTATAGGTAATTCAAAGGTTAGTTCTTTCGAATCGTGATTTAATATTTGTCTACACGCCCCATTTGACAGTTACGCATTGCTTGACGATAGGCTTCCGATTCATCAAATGTATGTGCACGTGTATGTATGGATGTTGTGTTCCAGTAAGAACTTTGATGTCGGTCAATCGTTGCTAACATGTGCCTGGTATCCCCTTCAACTCTATCATTTAGTAGGCATCCATGCATCAGAAGTCAAACGAAGAATACTCCTGTACCTATGCATGCTTCGAATGTTGGAATAAAATTTACCCGTCAAATATGTACGCCGTGGGCGTCTTTTGTACCCTGTCGAATCTATTGTATCAAATGTATTGGATTTGGATTGGTGCTGCACCCTCGACCTTTGTTTTGTTATTGGGGCCCTGTTTATGAGTTACCGTTACGGTGCCATGAGCTTTGACCGCTTAAGCGGGTGTTAGTCCTAACGCGATGCCATTATATTCGTTCTACAAGACAAAATGTGCAGGTGCAGCTAAAATGACTGGGAAATACACGAGTAGAATTATCTAAAATGTTGGCTAGCAAACTTGTTAGTGAACGGATGTTTGTTGGATCGAGAAGTCGTGATCCGACAACCTGGATTTCCTTAAATTAGCACTGATGTAGGTCCTGATCTAATGTGTAATTCTAATGTGGGATCCCTGCACGTCGTTTATCGAATCTCTACCTAAGCTTAACGTCATGACAGATTACGGTCGAGTCACGTTGGGATTGGCTCGCGACTGCTGCGATGTATGTCAGCAAATATCTGTGCAAGCTTTTTAGTCCGTCTATACTTAAGAGCTGATGACTTTGTTTGCATTTTTATAAAAATAATCGCCCGTCTTCGCGGTTCAGTCAGCGTCAAATATGGCCAACCCTCGTCTCATTTACCTTGCTGTGGGTACCTATGTGGATTGCAACATTAGGTTCAACTTGTGTCATGTCTCCAGCGAGTTTCCCAAGATAATTCCGATTTCACTGCCAAGACTTCGGCTGATATTTATAGATATTATGCTGTTGTTCCGCTAAATCAGCTGCTAAGCCATCCATACCAGGATACACGTAGAAACACCTCCTATTGAGAATGCCCCTCACGTGCAAAACATTACACGCCAAAAAGGACTCGTCTACATGCTAGATATGCTTGCATGAATGATGGACACTGAAAGAACATTGCATGCATTCGGCATCTCACGGTGTTATCGGAGCGGGGAACTGGACATATTTTATGATTTAGGACTGAATTCGGAAACCTAATTTACATAAGTTTCCGAATTCGGTCCTAAATCATTGTCCCTGGCACAAGAAAAGGTTGACCGCACCATAAACTACTCGTGTCAAGTGGTAGTATTCATCGGGTCGGTACGTCACTAGAATCGGTAGAATTTCAGCCAGGTCGATGCTGTGTACATAAACAGTTAGTTGTGTTACGAGTACTTCATGTTAAGGATTTGAGGAAATTTCGCTAATATGTATCGTGCATATGCTAGTAATGTAGACATTGTCTTCCCGTTCATCGGACTAAAATGCTAATTTGTCAGTGACGCCTCAGGGGTTACGGCGAATACGAAGCGTGCGTCTGGCATGTGTAATTTTAACGGAAGTATGTAGATCATGGAGAGATCCGAAGTCCACCGTGATTTAGTAGCCGAAGACTGTTTGCGACCTGCGTAGGTTTCCTTCAAAGTAAAGAAACAACTAGATCTTAAAAATACAAAGCGAATTTCATACACAAAACAGGATTATCTTGTAAATCATCTATCAAGGACGGGACTTACGTATCTGTGGGCTGATCTTATTACCTTTATATTGCTCCTAATCATACCATCTCGAGGCTCGTAGAAAACACCCCGTTTATGGGTTGAATACATTGACGCAGGAGACCCTACTCTGTTATTACCGACAAATTTGCCTACAAATTACTATATTAGCAAGTATTCTTCGTCGACCCCTCCCACGTGTCGTGGACACGTACTCAGCTGTAGCTCAACGAGTGCATATGTTCCGAATGAATTTATAGCACTTATTATCAATAGGCAGACAAAATCCGCAAGATTTCGGTCGCGAACGAAGATGGGATAATGGGTGCAAGGGCGTAATTAGTATTTCTCCATTGACGACGACTGGTATGCTTCATGTAAATGATTAAACGATAATAGTAAACGACTGAACGCCTTTATGTCACAAGCATGTATACCACATTGAAACTATTAATAAAGGATTTAGTCTCTGTAGTTGGGCCTGGGGCGTCATACCCGTTGCGTAACCGGGCTACTACGTACAGCCGTATATATGTATGTACATACGGTCTACTTACATGGCTGTATGGCCAATTCACACGCGCCGTACCGGATCTTGTACGCAGCGCCAGCGCTGCTCCCCATCCGCTTCTGAATGACGAATCAACCGTTTGTATAGCAGAAACCGCCTGGTAGCAGTTACGATTATTGTGTGTTCTCATGGCCTAGTAATATCGTCGTCTATCGAGAAAAATTCAACGGCCTTGAATACCAACCAGGGTGGTAGGGCGGTAGACTTCCGAACATGCACATCTGTGCGACGAAGAATTAATCGTACATAAACGTTCGTAAAAGGACGGTGCGCGTAAAGGAGAACGACTCATAGCAAAAACATTAAAGGGAAAACAAAATTTGCGAATTGCGAAAATCTTCCGTAAGACATCTACGGTGGAATCGGAAGACTCGGTGCTCTCTGGCTAGTGGTAATACAAGAATACATAAGAACGTAAAGTTGCAAACGTAATGACGAGCCCGCGAGATGACTTGACGCCTTGCTTATATCACTGAATTTATATGACGGCGAAGCAATCAATTGTATATTAGATTCGTCGAAACTATATATCGGTTGGAAGTGGGGTGCTGATACAATCCTATGCTTGTTGCCTAGAATGAATCCGTTTGTTCCTTCGTTCATCTGATACTACTGGGGGGTAAAAACGCAGCTACTACTGTCAATCATTCTCGCTACGGCGCCGCTCACTGATTACCTGCGGTGCGTCTCGGTAGCTTTTGCGAGCACGCCGAACTTGCTGGTGGCATTTCTTCAGTTTTATTTACCAAGCAAGATGGAATTTAATGCGCTATCGTATTGTATAGAGCAAGAGAAAATCGGAAGATATCCATATTCATACTCGCCTTAGTGAATCTTGTTTACTTCGATGAACCGTTCGGTGGACTAGTAAAATTATAGTCTCAAAATAAAAAAAGGCCACTTCATAACAAAAAGTCGCGGTATTTTCTCTATCCTGCTAAACAAATTTTCGATCAACGTTTTATGTGTTTATAAATTTTTTCGATGGCAGCCACAAACAACGTGACTGATTTTATCATCGATATATTTCGGATAATCTATAAGCAATTATTTATCCAGAAAAACGTTTGTTCTCGACATGAGACCAAAATGTTGACAGCAGTGCGCTTCATAATAGAAAAAAACATTTGACCGAAGCTCGTTTCTGGTTTATTCGTGTACTTTGCTTCTACTAGCTTCAAGCGGATAACTTCCATAAGTAGGAACCTAACAAGTCGCTCGCTTATTATGAATGTTCGTGGCACGCCATTTCTCACGTTTCCTTAATGATACGGCAAACAAACTAGATACGTCGATAATGGGAACGGTACGCTCTGTTTGCCATCCTTTGGCAGCTTGGTTTACTCGCTCTGAAACTCTTCGAGTTGCCCTCATCGAAGTAGAATAGGCGGTATAGATAAAATGGCAGAGCGGAAAAGGGTGCCCATAGCGCGTAGGTGGTAACTGGCGATTGTCGGAATGTCGCCGTACGAAGGCGCTCCCGTAACAGAACACGAGAGTAGCCTATACGTCGTTATGTGTGATGACTGGCGTTTGCCTACTAGACAGGCAACAACACATACTGCATGGATTGGGGCGGAAGTGTGATGACGCGATTACGGTCAATTAAGGGGGCAGATCCGAGGCGGATAATAATGGCGGGGAATTTTCGGGTCTGTATGTAGAGACCAAGTGCAAAGAGAAAAAGATGCTGTATCGCTGTTTTAGTGATGAAATCGATCTAAGTAGTTTCGAAAGGGACCGGAAAACCAATGGGCAAAGTCGGAAGTCTTGTTGCGCCGAGTAGGGGCGGCGGAAGGGCAATTATAAATACAACGAAATGTGATTTGACGGCTTTGCAGTTGTATCGAATCTTTTTAAAGGCTTGCATTTGTTCTCGTTTAGGTTTTAGCGGGCAATCGCTTCGACGGAATTTTCTACTGCAATCTAACTCAGCCTCGGAAATTCACCATATATTCAAGCGGGGAGATGACAGAAAAGCTTGCTTACATTACGCATATAGGTCGGGTTGATGGACCTGTGGAGTATTCAAAACAATCTGTTTGTCGATCTTTTCAAATATTCTTATTTCTAGCATGAAACGTTCAAAAATCTCGCTGGTATTTTTTCCAAAGCAGCAGTTTTCCACGCTGGTACCCATAGAGGGAGTACGAAAGGCTGGATAGTCCATTCGTTGTTCGAAAAGAATATCCTGCTCGTATGAGGGTTAAACCCGGAGGTCAGTCATCAGGTCTATACGAGTAACTTAAGAGAAAAACAACGCTGGGAGGCGATGAATGTGTAGTGAACAATTCGTTGTGAGATGTGGCCCTATGTTGAAGCTCCTTAATTTTTGTTGACAGTGATTATATGAGACATGGTAAGATATGGTAAGGGGTAGTATAAGCTGCAACCATTTCTCTATAGATCGATTTTTCAAGCGATGATTTGTCTCACCACGTTGCAGTGATTTAACCGAATGTGCTAAAACAGAGGGTCACGATAGTTCATACAATCTTATTTAATCCTGTGTGTAAAGAAAGAGAGAGAGAGAGAAAAGGGGGGGGGGGTATCACTACAAACGAGAATCGCCAGCTTCAGCCGGTTCATTAGAGGCCAAAACCGCATTTTCGCTATGTCATCCTCTCCGTGTGATTCCCGCTGTGCTATGTTGTGCCCAAAAGTATTCAAGATTTGTTTGGTATAAATAAGAATATTCAATTTATAGCCAATTTGCATTGCACATCTAGATCGTATGCAATAACGAGTAGGCCGCCTCATGTTGAAGTTCCCTGCAGTGCTTTGACTATTTTTTCCTCAAGCTTTGTCCTCAGTCTTCGCTTTCCTATCTTTAGTGTCGACTATATTGGCTTAAACGCACTTAAACAAACGCTGTCTGAAATGTTAATTACCAATTAATACCAACGTTAATTAACGACCGCCACCACGAAGTCCAAGGATGCAGACTATATCCAAGGAGTTGTTTGTTATCGTTAAACTGTTCGTCTGTACGCCATCAGCGCTTTTCAAACCGGTGTCAGCTTAGCCAAATAACTCTAACTCTCCAACAATAATAGCCTTAGCAGACAACCATAACGGCCAGAGAGAGCTCTTCTGAGATGTGAAACGACGGCAGACTGATGTGCGAACGCAAGGAACGATTTGCGACGACAGCCGTAACAGCAGCACTTGGTAGTAAACACTGGCTCAACCGCTATAGTGTCTACGGCACCGGCAGCGCCGTCATTCGTGCAATAGTGGCTAGCTACTGATGAAACAGGCCAAGCAAGGCTTCTTTCTCTCAAAAACAGCAGTAGGCTAAATAAAGGTTTCTGGTGAATTTCTGCTTCCGATGTTTTTTGTCGTTGTCTCAAGTCTACAGAAGTCTGTCGCGCTGACCAGCTTCTCTTCAACACACGACCGATCTACTGAAACTTGTTGCCCATGCCAATATAAGGGGCCATGTCCGGCAGTCCGTTAGACATAGTTTGTGCTGGGTATTTCAACGATAGGTGGTCCGCGTGCAACGAACCCTGAACTCCTGTGCCGCAACCATTACTTATCATAGCATCATTGTTTGTCGCAAGAAGGTCCTGAAAACAGTGATTGACCTTGGCAATCTTTGTATGTGTCCTGTCTTAGTGGGTGGGTGATAGCGGTCGCTTTAGCTGCTACTGTAGTTACGCTGCCGTAGGCGTTGCAAAGGCTTTGTCGTTGGGCCTTTACTCTTTGGCAGCCTTTAGGTGCTCTGGATAGTTGTCATCGTCGTCGTCGTTCCGACTGGGTTTTCGGCGACCGTGTCAATAATATGCGGATCCATTATGCCATAGTCGTTAGCAATGCTGACAATCCCTAGCAATTAGCTTCACAGCAAGGCGGGTTATACTTTGCATTTTTCAAGCATCTTGGAGAGTTTTGCTTTTTGCGCAGCAATAACCTGCTTTCTCTGGACTGCCGAATCAGTAGTGGACTTAGGAATGAAGGTAAGATTTTGGGGTCGTGTCAGCGTAACTTCAGATCGTTATTTTCGGTTGTTTGTCCCTTGTCCGATATCCCGGGTTGGTATCTGCGTGGCCATTACCGTCCTATGATGTCCCGTTGAACGAGCTGTCCTCTGGTCCGTTGTCGTGGCGACTTTCGCTGTAGTTGGACACTGACGCCGAAGTTTTTGCCGAATACAGCAAACTGCCGAGGAGTGCAATGGCCCGTTGCCGGGCCGGGTTAGCCCAGTTCTGTTGAGTTGTGGTGCGCCGACACGCTGCATCATTTTTTCACTACGATTACGAAGAGTAATAGTAGAACTAATGGTAGCTGCCGTCTACAGACTTCAACGCAGCAGTGGCAACAATATGCGATGGTTGTTGGCGTCGATCAAAAGCCACCACTATGACCGTGCTCTTATCGCCAGGTGTGCTCGATCTGTTCTTCTCTGGTTCTACACCAGTGATGTTACCTCCGATGTTAATGGTCGCGAATTTGTCTTCGGTGTATAAAGGGATTATGGAAACTTAAGAGGGTATGGTTTCCATTTACTAAGTAATACATTTACATCGATTTGGAAAATCCAAAAATCTTCACCTAAAAGTTTGCGCCCACAAAAAGATGTCATTAATTACGGAAGAAATTCCACCATTATAGCTTGTTGTATTTTTAGGCGTCCGCGAGCTTTATTTGAGCAGCGTTTAACCGGTAGACGGAAAATGTTGTGATGTGTTTGTTTCATAAAACCCTAACGTCTCATGTAAACGTTTCAATGAATTTGACAATTTCAGTGAGGCTCCTACGTAAGCTGGCAAGAAGCTGAAGAGACCTTTGCTATTATAGGATCTCACCAAGGTTGCTGTGTTCCATTTGTTTACCATTACTTTCAACGGCTAAAGAGGGAGTCGATTAAGGTTTTCCAGTAACGATTACCGCTGAATTTTGCAGCGTACCTTTGGGCCGCGTTTACGTACTTGAGTACGCATGTTTCAAATACGCTCCGTTGTCACCAGCGAGAGTATCAGATACATTTCACCCTAGCGTAATGAAAAATTTAGGACGCTGATCATCCATACGATGCAGGTATATTGCAATATCTGTGTTTTGAATTAATATCGACTTGAACATTTCAATTTATGTCAATCGAGCCCAAATGTTTTGTGCTGCAGTGCTACCGTTTCCATCGTGTCACTTGGACAATAGAAGTTACGTTTTAATAAGCACAATTATACATTATCAATGGGCCAACGTTAACATTATAATTACGAAAACAATAACTGTTCTAAGTTTCTTTGATTTCTCTTATTTTCTACTCGGTCCGATAGACAAATTGAACATATAAAAATGTTCAATTTGTCTATCGGATTTTTCATGTACCTGGCTCCTTTACTGACACCTTCTCTATATATCGACAACAAAGCATTGGTTTGTTTCGCAAACGTGAGTGTCTTTAAAGGTGACGATTTACGTAATGTGGTGTTATTTCAACGGTGACGTTGAACAGTGGCCAAACTAATCGAAAGCGGTAAATTAATCAAAAAACGGGTCGCGTAACAATCTAATAAAATTGGATCGTTGATCCCGTTCAAACGCACTTACAGTAAAAGCCGTCGTGTTGATGCGATAAAGATTGTTATAAGTTTTTTTACTTGTTTATAACTTGTTTATTGTAACTAGAAAATGATCATCGTCTATTTATAGACCTTGCACCGCAAAATTGTCAGCCGTTGCAATTCATCGTTGCAGCCGTCGATTAGAAATCACCTGTGGCCTTAATCACGCATGCTTGGTAAAACCTAAAGTTTCGGGACAATTTGCGGGGAGCCTTACCTAGCCAGTATAGTAATAGCAACCTTATGTTACTTGTTTTCAACAGTTCACCATAACAAGAGATTTATGTGAATTATTCCCATCCCATGAACTCGCTATTTTATGCGCCGTTGGGCTATTCTTTTTATCCATTCTGAGTACCATTTCGGTGTAGCCCTACAGGAAAGAGTAGCGACTTTTTTGCAAGGTATATGCGAAGTGACGCTGAGAACGCTTATTACCAGTGACTCAGCTGGCAGATCCGAGACACGCTTGCACATAGTGTGTTTGAGTAAAAGCATAAATCGACGTACGTGGAAAAAGCCTCCTTCTAACTCAGTAAATTTGTATAGCCAAGTTTTACCCCGCATGACTATGAGGTTTCCATTTTTCTACTCTGTCCCACCATCACACGTTGGCACTGCAGATCGCGGTGTTTCGATTATCATCATAGTTTGTTCGACTTCACTCATCGGCTTTCACCGTTCCGTTTCGTCTCGTCTTAACGTTCGGTCAAATCGTGATCCGGTGTTAGCCTTCGCGTTTATCTTACGAAGCAGATTTACACTATGTTGATGTACAATGTCTGACGCTCGATTTTTATTTTAATGAGCCCCCCCCCCCCAGCGCTGCAGCGTAAATCCATTGTGACTGACTGAAAACCGTAATTCTGTGCTTCGTCATTTCGAACTGATCATGGATTGCCTGCCGGCCTGAGCCTCAAAGCTTACATGCGAGGCGCCAAACGCTCATGCGATTGCCCGGAGCCACCCACGCTCATAAAGATACTACTCATAGGCGCTGCCACCGGCATAAAGCTGCTTCGAAGACTGAGCGATAGCAGCAGAGGTTTTTATCACCACTTCATCCATAGTTTTCGATCACCTGAAGGCGCCGACGATAACAAAAGAGGTTGTCTTCCAAAAGAGACCTCGAACTTTGGGTCTTTCTTCGTCTTCTTTCCTCGGCGTGGACGGATAGCGAACATAGGACGCCCAACGTCAAACGCGGACATTAGACCGTACGGATCAAGGCGTACTTCGTCATTCAGATACCGGTACACATGGCTCGATAAATGAACCGTCGAGTTACACATACATATGTACGTACAAACAAACACACACATATATAAGCGCAGGTGGACAATAGACGAGAACTGCCACATCTAGAAATATAATGACTGAGTTGTTATAATATAAGTTTCCCGCGCGCTCGAACGAATCTTCGTTCTTCACTACGCCATGCTTTCTGAAGGCTTCTACCCCTTTTAGTTCAGAGCTATTGTAATCCGATGTTATTGATGCTGACTTCATGTGCCCCATCCCACCAGCCGTCAGCAGCCATTAAGGGCATCATTTTATGCTCAGTACCTGACACTGCCATAACTAGAACTGAAGGTAGCACTCTGCCACACGCAAATGTTTGTGCAACGCAGCTACTCAGTGGATATGTAATTGGGGAAGGGGTTGGGGAAGGCGACTGAAAAATGGCGTAGACACACGTGAACGAGACGGTGAAAAATCGGGATGATAAGATCTGTGCATACGCGGACGTTGTTGGTCTCATGAAATGGCTAGCTTTTGCTTACAACAAAAGAACAACCGGTCATTTAAATCGCTGTTGTGCTGGTGTGAAAGATATGTTGTGCGCATGTGCAGATTAGTCTACGCATCTTTATCGTAGTTCAGAGCGAATTTTACGTCGGATACCATGGTTGGCCTGCCGAAGCATTGTTCCAGATGGCTGGGCCCCTGCTAGCACGAAATGACTCGTCTCTATGTTCCGTATCAAACCTAGACGACTATACTCGTCGAAAATATCTTAGTGCCGAAATATCACTGGGACTCTACAGGTAAAAACTAACGAAGTGAAGAGTGAAATGGCAGCGGTCTTATTCCGAGTTGCTGCATATCCAGAAACAACGCTTAGCATCACTCCATAGTTGACTCGATTGTCTGGGAGGCAAATTACCTTTAAAATAAAGCTTTAAAGATTTTAAAGGATGCGATACCGAACGCTAGGAAGAGCTGTTTCAAATTTTACAGTTTTCCGTATACATTGAAACGAGTTGTATTTACGCATCATTTCAAGCTTAGATCATTCCGTAACTTTCTAGATTTGGTAGAAAGGCACCTCACCATTTCATTATACTACAAAGATTGCTTATTTTCCAGTTTAGATTTCAATCTGTTAAAATTGATCGCTTCCGATCAGCTATGTTAATTTTTTTGTTTCAATAGTTGGACAGACGGTGATTTTACTTCTTTCATAGATTTGGGTTCTCGTAGGGTCATCTTGTCATGCTAGCCAAATGGTAGAGCCTGGCTAAGTTCTGCTAGCGTGTCCTTTTTGACAGTATCTGGCACAAAAATGCCTATCCAGTTATTAGTGTCAAGCATAAATTGGGCACATAAATATGTGTATAACGTAATCTCGTTCCATTGCAGGATACGGCCATTGCTGCACCGCGAGCTCTCGGAAATGTGTCACGTTTGTACTCGGGTGCCCGCAGGGGAACCTGCCGTTGTCCTCGGCAAAGAAAAGGCGTTCACATTTGACCGCGTATTTGACATCAGCAGCTCCCAAGATATCATTTACAATAACGTGGTTAAAGATCTCGTCGACGGGTGTCTTCAGGTGAGTGAATCGATCGGTCCCCTGGTGGATGCTCGATCTAATTTCGAGCAACATATTATATGGCAGCAGTTGTGAACGTCGTTTCATTTAGAAATATCATTGAACGATAATCGATTGCAGATCGGGAGCTCGTCCAGCTAGACCAAGATAAATGCTGCCTGCGTATAATGACGAGCAAAGATCTCAGACTGCCTTACTGACTGCAGCGTTTTTATTTATATTTCTACAGGGATACAATGCTACTGTGCTGGCCTACGGACAAACCGGATCTGGTAAGACCTATACGATGGGTACAGGTTTCGATGTAGCCATCACACTTCAGCCAGCAGATCGAGGCCTGATTCCCCGTGCTGTCGAGCAGCTTTTTCGGGGAATGGACGAGGCCAGACAGACGAGCTTCGAGAAGGGAGTATCACCCCCACAGTTTCACACCGCCGTACAGTTTATGGAATTGTACAACGAAGACATAAAGGATTTACTCAGTAGTGGCGACAAGGCCGGTGATGGGACTGCAGGTCGCCGGGGTGCGCCGAAGATCACCGAGGAAAACGGTCAGATTGTGGTACAAGGCGTCACAGTTCGGGCGGTCCACTCGGCCGAAGAAGTCTTGCAGTGCCTGCACTCGGGGGCCTTAGCACGGACCACGGCAAGCACAAATATGAACTCTCAAAGTAGTCGGAGTCATGCCATATTCACGCTAATCATAAGGCAGCAAAAATTTCTACCGGGTACGTATATAGAATTGTATGGGTAAAAATCAGCATGAAAGCTCGTTAGCACACGGATCGAGAGGCAAGTCTTTCTACCATCATGAGGTCTTGATGAGTTTATGTAGCTCGTGGTTGAAGGAGGCAACATTGTCTTATGTAAACCCGGACACTCGAAGAGTGATGCGGTGCCATCATCCACAGTGAAGTCGTGTTGCGAGTGTTTTTATTACACCAAAACGCACCGGATTTGTCGTGACGGCAAATCGTATAAGGATGTGATCATGTATATCGTAATTTTAAGTTCATGTATTAGCATAGGATTTTTTGAAAGAACCGAATTATTTCATTCTATAGACTAATGAGGCCTTGCAATTTTGTGTCGCATTTCTCGGCTGTTCTCTCGTTCAGGCGGCCGCGGCAACGATGAGGAGGGCGCTGTAACGGAGAACGACATGGAGACGCTAACAGCCAAATTTCATTTTGTAGACCTAGCTGGGTCGGAAAGGATCAAACGTACGGGAGCGACTGGGGTTCGTGCTAAGGAGGGAATTAAAATCAATTGTGGACTCGTAAGTAAATATTTTCATTTGTAAGAAATCTTGGTCTATCTAGAAATCTCATTTAATATTGATTAATGAGTTCGCTAGTTAGATTAAAACTGAGCTAGACTAGAAAACTAGAAAGAACCAACAACAAAATCCTTTAGCAATTTGCTAGAAAGCATACCATGTTATTGCTATTCTGAATGTTTATAATCGCTCCCTGCTTATACCAACGGACGAGTGAGACATGCTCATAGAACACTAATCATTAGTAACAATTCTATTTAATTAACACTAATAAACAAAACTAGGCGCACAGAAAGGACAGAGTGGGTGTATGCGTGTTGTTGTTCATTGCGGCATCGCAGGTGCTTGTCGTATGCTTCAGAAATTAGCATCAGCTGTTGTTGGTTATAGATAGCAATATTGTATAACCGTATAGACGCCATCTCAGCAATTAGCTGTCTCAACAAACTAAAAAAATGGGGTGAACGGCGATCGTCGATCGCCGTTCAGCCCGTTATTTTAGAAATGATTTTATTAGAAAATGTTTATTTAGCCTAACCTATTATAATCACAAGTTACAGATAGTTACGCATAAACTAGAATTACTAGACTAGAACTAGAAATTAGAGGAACATTCGCCGTAGTTAAAAAGAGATCATAACAATACAAGAACATACAACAAATTGAATCGTCTACTATCTGGCCGAATTTTTTTCAGGCGAAAATAACGCCGAGAGCTACGAACGATCGGACAAAACAAATAAAAGAAGTTTATTGTTCTTTAATTTATTCTTTAATATTTTCAGTTGGCTCTGGGCAATGTGATATCCGCGCTAGCCGATGTCTCAAAACGTGCTACCCACGTTCCGTACAGAGACTCGAAGCTCACCAGGTTACTTCAGGATTCTCTAGGAGGTAAATACACTGGATTCAGAGTGCAGTAATGCGTTTGTGTGTGGAGAACTAGTACAAACACTAAAGCACTAAAACAGTAATTTTCACAAATTTCTGTTGACCATGAACACGTACCTTCCTTGTTAAAACGCAGGTTTCATTTATTGCAAAATACGGGACTTTCTCTGCAGCTAAAAAAAAAAAAAATAGTCTTGGACGATCGTATTTAATCTAACTTCAATGTTAAACGAAGTTGATCGATCTTTTAGTTAATGGCGAAACACTGTTTTGGGTTATTCCAGATCCTCGTCTGGGGCATCTCAGATCGACATTTCAATAACAACTAAGTAAATACATAATAACTAGATGAAAAGTTTGTCGGAAATATTAAGAGATTAATAGAAAAACAAAGTAATTGGTTGAATCTTTAAGTAAAAGTATTTTGTGCTCTAAAGGCTTTGCTAAGCGAATAACGCACACGATAAGATTGTTTACCGCACGTAGCAAGGTACCCAGTGGGTGTAAGAAAATTAAGACGCTGTTTTTTTCAACGTTATAAGGCAATAGTCGGACGCTAATGATCGCATGCGTCTCACCGGCTGATAGAGACTTCATGGAGACATTAAACACGCTCAAGTATGCCAACCGAGCTAAAAATATTAAGAATAGAGTGTGCATCAATCAGGATAAGAGTTCGCAGACAATCCTGGCACTTCGAAAGGAGATCGAAGCTCTTCAACTTGAGCTCCTAGAATATAGACAGGTAGGCCTCAAAGCCATTTCACGCAGCGTGTGATTAAGATGCGCTGACGTTCGAGTGTAACATAAAGACCTTCTCAGAGGTATAAGGGTAAATGAAGACGAAACCTTTATTTAGATTTAGAAGGATTGTAACTTTTGTAAGACTTACATTATCAAAAAATCATTGATTTTACGACCTTCGGTAAAACACAGCTCCTCCGATGTTTCCTTTCTGTCCGGTTTCAGGGTAAAAGGATTGTGGCCGAGGACGGGACGTTTCAGACAAATGATATGTTCCAAGAGAACCAAATACTCCTCGCAGAAAACCAAAATCTACGGACAAGATTAAAGGTGCGTTGTACACTAGAAGAGACTAGAAGAGTTTAAACATTGGTTAAGTATGGTCAATTTATTAAACTGTGCGAATTCTAGATCTACCACAGCAGTGTCAATACTCGCCGCTAGCGTGTGCTATAATTCATAGCTTGTCCTTAACCCGGCATGGTATTGCAGGCACTCAAAGAGACGGTCGACCGCTTGAAAGTTCGAAATGCCGAGTTGCTTAACGAAAAGGCAGCTCACAACTGGGTGGCCATGAACGACGACCAGGAGGGACGAGATATAATCGAGCTACAAAGGCAGTACATCAAGGAGATTGAGGAACTAAAGTACGTGCAAGCCATCGACCTGAAAAGTTTTCCTTATGAGCATATGGTTATTTGAGATGCCGCACTGTGGTGGTAACATTTACCATACGAGGTAGTCCCAGCGAGTCGTAAACCACAATTGAAATATGTAACGCTTTTTCCGCACAATTTGCTTCTGTTTAACCACGCTCGATAGTTACTGCTAAATGTGGCTAAGAATAACGTGAACGTTCCTCCGGACAGGACGAAACTGATCGAATCCGAGGAGATGCGTGCCCAGCTTCAGAAGGCCGCAAATTCTAGGGTTGTTCGCCGAGTCTCGAATACAGGGAACGTGGCAACATTAGGTACCTCTATGGCGGGATCTATGATTTCTTCTTTGCTGGCGGATGACACGCCAGGTGAGACTTGCGTTGAAGAGCTCATACATCATGCCCGCAAAGAGGTGCGAAGACTCAAGAAGCGGGCGCGTCCGAGTTCGCATAGGTTGGTAGAAAAAATCTTTCGTAAAAATATTTAGCATTCGTAAAATGCTAAATATTTCGATATCTGATATGTAGAAGCTCGGCTCTTCCATTTTACAACAGCGGAATTCCGCAGTTCGAATTGCATCGAATCCTGCAACAGTGTCGCTGATAGTGTTTTGTATCTTGTTGCATACTGTTTCTCACATTGAACAGAGAGAAGGAAGAAAACGGAGGAGTAAAGTCGGATGGTGATGAGGATACTTCACTGAAGTCGGAAGCGAACGGAGCCACGCCGGGCAGTGGAGGCAGCGGCGACAACTCGGATGAAATCTCTGATGATGATTTCAGCGATGACGACGAAGAGGAAGACCAGCTGAGGGAATATTCCGCAGAGATGGCTGGTATTACCCAAGAGATCTCTATTAAAGTAAGTACAAGTTCCGCAAGGCCGATGATTCGATTATTGTGCATTATTTCTTCGTGGCAAATTCATTAGGAACCACGTGTGATGATGGTGCCTGGTAGCTTTCGGGTCGAAAGTTTTAGTGATCGGCATTCGTCCAAATCGGATTTGTAATGCATGCAGGGCACTCTGGATTAGCAGGAGAAATATTTTTCTGTTCTTAGTTGGAAGGACTAGTTTTTTTTATACGGAGCAAGTGCATTGCTTCTTTACACCGACAAGCATTATCACACAGGGTGCCGACGTTTCTAAAGTGAAAGTTGTGTGCGTTCGGTGCGCTATAGGTATTTTCATATATTCTGTTGGGGATTAAATTTACTCGGACACAAAGCTAGTACCCCCCCCCCCCCCCCCCCCCCGTATCCAAACTACAGTGAACAATGCAGAACGCAAGGTGATTCTTCAAACCGTCAAGATAATGAAAGGCATTACATCAAATGTGCGAATCCATGGTTGATGCTAACCTCATTACCCGCGTAGATTTTTCAGACTGGGGTAGGCATAACGCACGCTATAATTCTCACTGGGCAATGACGCATAATTCGCTTAGCAGCCTTATTTTCGACCCCAAATGCCTATTACTGTCTGCGTTGTTGCCACCGCTCAAGTCGCCGTATTGTCTCATATCTATACACTTTACGCAATCATAATTATCATTGTCGCCTTGGCATTTTCTAATTTCACACATACGTTTGTGCAGAATCTCAAAAGACGTCCGCTAAGCCCGGCAAGGCCGGCAAGAAGGCCAATAAAAAGATGCTGGTGGTTTGCAAAGATTAGCCGCTTGCGGCCCTTCACTTGTTCGCCTGGTGACCTCGCTGTGGTTCGTAGTCAACGCTATTTTCTTTTTCCGACGTCGTCTGTTTGCTTCGGTTACTTATCTTTGCGTCATGCATTGTTTTTATCGATTGCTTTTGACAGCTAGTTAGTTATTAATTAAATTCGATTTGTACGTGGCTTTGCGTAGTGACGTTTTTTTCGTCTGATGTTCTCATGAAGCCATTTGGCTGCTTAGCGTTTTTTTGTTTGATCTCTTGTGTATGTATGGGCTAGTCGATGAAAATGAAAGGGTTCGAGATGCGGCCCAACGTTCTCTACGAAATCGTCTGTAAAAGCGAACGGTACTTGATGAGGCCGTTTCGTTCGTTTGTTGCTATATTCTTTGCACCAACGTTTGATAATGGCCTTATCAGGGCTCTGGCATTGTGCCTCGGTCGCTCCGTTCAAGATCACAACACTCCATTCAAGTTGTATTTGCGTATGTATTGATTTATGTTACTTTTATGCTTCTTCAATGATTAATCTGTTCATTCTGGAAGGCGTTGTTAGCAACGGCTGCAAGGCTTGCATCAACTAGACGCAGGCATTAACTGGACAAAAGTGGGGGTCTAAGGGAGGTACGATTTGCCTAGATAAACACGGGTTTTTCAGATTAATGGCAGCAAAAATTTAATTAGCTTTATTATATTGGTAATGCCATATCATGGACCCGCTGGAAGTTAAGCAATAAACGAATAGATTTACATACTTTTCCGATAGTTAACGACGGCAGGCACTAACTAGACAAACAGGCAAAACTTCAAATGTACAGGACACGCTATCTGTTGAAGCTGAAGAGACTAGTCCACTTGCTTGGTGGAGAGAGCCTGCAGTACATAAAGGAGGGTAGCGAACGTTGAGCGCGTTATAGCCACTAATCGAGTAAGCAGGAAATTCGTACACGCTCACGCCCACATCATTCATATCAAATGCATTGCTTAGCCTAGTTGCCCTATTCCACATATGTCTCGGGCTTTTCTCTTAGTAAGTTGCGCGTCTGTGAATTTGCTCGATCGCTAAAAGATAATAAAAAAACACAGAATTTTCGTATAACCGAAAAACTCTCGCCAAGATCGCAACGCACCCGATGCAATTGATTATAATATAACAGAGATAATATCTGTAGTAATGTCAACCTGACTGGATTCATCTTCAACTCTGTTCCTTCCGAGTTATGTGAACTACTAGATAGGAACCGTGGTAATCCCGTTGATGCACTAATTCGTTAAATAGCGAAATGTTTAGCTACGATAGGAAGCTCGTTCTTCCTGCCGTTCCGCTACTTTGAACCGTACATACCACTGGACCCAAACCACTTGTTGTGTTATTGTCTGGGCAGACAATAAACTATGAAGATAAGGTAGCAGTCCCTTTTCAATGACCACCCGTAATCCTTCTAATTAAGTCGATCTGAATTTACCGTTCGGCCATTGGACTATTCCAGATGTCTATATCTGAGATGGTTCCCAGGCGAACGTACCATGTAACAGTATTCTTTGTACCACACGTTGTAGAACTAGCTATTGTATCTCGTGGAAAAAAACAGTCGATCCGTAGTAATTCAATTTTAAATCTATCGTTATTATTGTACATATTTATTGCAGAAGGTCTTTGATTTATTCACTCGATTTGTTTGTGATTCATCTTTGTGTAAATTTATTCATCAACGCAGGAGCGACTTATTGAAGAGTTGGAGAAATCGCAACGACGCATATGCTCGATGCGGAGCCACTATGAGGAGAAGCTCTTGCAGCTTCAGATCAAAATCAAAGAAACCGAAATGGAGCGCGATAAAGTACTCAATGCAATGGGTATGTACCAAAATGATATTCAGGTAAATGCAGGACTAACTGTAGCAAATGCTCACAGTCGCAGCGCGAAATTTACGTCGTCATTACGTCAGCAAGCGCTATCACTCGTAGCGAGTCTCTACTCGTGTGCTGTATTAACCCTGGCCCCCTTTTCTACCACCTTTCTTACGTGATTCACGCCATTGTTCTGATTTCCTGTTGTGGCTCACAATGCATGTTGTTGTCTTTTTCTAGCTTCCAAGAATCAGTCTCAGGCCGAAGTCGAGGAAGCGAAGAAAATTCGGGAAGATTTTGAGAAGAAGCTGAACAACCTACAGGCAGAACTAAAACAGATGCAAGATGCAAAGCGCAGACATGCCCAGCTCGTTAAAGAGCAAGAGAAACAGGAAAAGGTCATTCGTGAATACCGTCAGCAACTCGAGGAACTCAAGAAGACTAAGGCCGAACTAATGAGAAAGATTCGCGAAGAAGGTTAGCCAACGACGAACAAAAATGGTTGTTTTTAGGTTCTCGTAAAAGTTGCCTCTAACGTAAGCTTATCTTCTGAGAGCAAGTCGCAGATTACTATAGATCTATTGGCTTAATTGGACAACAATCTTACTCCATTCTATTTAAATGTTTAACTTAAATTTTAATCTGACTCCAGGCAAACGTCACAAAGAGCAAGAAATGCGAGTCAACAAAGAACTGTGCTCCCTGAAACGAGAGGCCCGTCAAACCGAGAACCGTATCAAAACGCTCGAAGCTGAGAACCGCGCTAAGGAAAATGTCCTCAAGCGAAAACAAGAGGAGGTAAACGCTCTACGGAGGCAGGCCGTCACAAAGATTAATGGCGGGGTACCTTACGGTCGGAGTGGCAAACCTCAAGCTCTTCAAACGCGCATCGTAAAAGACCGATGGAAAAGATTTGAGAAGAACATTGACAAAATGGTCCTTAACAAGCAGGCGATCCACAATATCGAACGCGATATGGAACGGTATCTGCTGGAGCGCGAAAAACTCGAACGGGTGTTAGACCGTACAATCCGAAAAAGAGATCGAGCCCTCGCCCAGGACAAAGATGAATCCTTGTTGCGTGACCTTGATGATGAAATTGATAATCTCAACAGTAATATAGGTTATCTGCAGGATAACATCATGGAGTGCCAGACAAACATCTGTCAAATTGAAGAGAACAAGGAATTGCCCGACCAGCAGCTACTGGACGTCAACGAGCTAATTGCAGGCATGGCGCATGTCACTCCAGATGCAAAGTTCCTTATGGAAAAACTCCTGGCGATGACCGTCAACCAGGTTGGTGAGACTGTCCATGTGCACGGCACTGCAAGCAAATCGATGTTTTGTGTTTAGGTGGCGTACAACTGGATTGTTTTATTTCCTTTTGTTGCCTTTTCTGCAGTCACACTGATAGACCATGCCTCGCCCTTGCGTTAACTTAGGTATCAGCCGTTTTGAGTTCCCCTGCCCAGATCGCTGTATGTACTGAGTATTATAGCAAGATTATCTCACTGTCAATGTAAGCTAACTAATGACTATTAAGTCACCCGTATTTTGTAGGTTCATAATGCTTTCATAGCTCAACATTTTAATTTTTGACTGTTGCTGCTAACTTTGTCGTTTTTCGTCTCTTGTTATCGCGGAAATTCGCGGCTTCATCACAGAGTATGCAGGCGGCGCAGAAGACGGCGGAGGCGAAGGAGCTTGAGGCGCGGCTGGAGCAGGTGGAAAACAACTATTCGCAAACGGAACGCCTATTACAGATGACAATCGAGACGCCGGATAAGGCTTTGGCCCAAGTCATGGAAGGCCTCGAATTGCAGGGTGGCCAAGAGAGTCAGGCCAGCTCGCGGTCTGTTTCGCCCGCTGAATCGTACGTTCAGATTCAGTAGTTAGTGGATTAAGGGTGTCCAATATACCTGAGGCAGATGCTGATACAGATAATATCGACGAGGAGACAGATATGACACGGAAACCTAGTAGAAGTTTTGTCTTTCATTGGTCGTAGGAATTTGCTGTTGACATGGGACTAAAAAATCTCGGAACTGTCTTATTTGAAAAATCCTATTTGTGTCAACCATTTATACAAACAATTATAGTGATTGTTGTGTCTGATGAGGCTGACATGGAAAGAGGCGTCGGGAATTTGACAGGCTTGCAACACGCTGGAAGCTCACATTATCCAGTTGTCTAGCGCGTATTTAATTTATACTAGTGCGTATTATCATTTGCAAGCAGAAATCTGTTCAGTAAAGATTACTCTCTTAAAATTTAATATGCCGAAACGCCACTGCTTGGTCTAATGGCCATTAAATGCTTTGCAATTATAGGAAAAGTAATCGAACGTACAGATTCATTCAGCGTCAGTTTCTTGCTCTAATCAATGCTCAAGACAGTATTCGACACTACTGCTTTTAATATAATTCTAATTATCAAGCTAATATCCCAAGAGTAAAACAAGCTGCTGTATGACGCCACTTATAAAGTATACTTAATAGAGTAAATATATAATTTATATATATAAAGTAAATATATAATACATATATAACGGCCATGTGGCAATATTACTGGCTTTCTAATCAAATTTCACCCCACACTTTGTTTTTCTTCTTTGTTGGGGTAACAATTTTTACGCAACAATCTGTAACGACCCTGTCTATAACAACGATTTGCGTGTTGTCCCTGTTCTACAGAATTCTCTTCTAATGTTTGTTTTCTTTCCTGTCCCTCCTTGTTCCTCTCCTTTTCGTCCTATTCAACCTGTTCATCTGACTTTCGTTTTCCTTCAACTTCTTTTTGTTTACATTTAATTACACTTTGGTGGTATTGTTCGGACCGTGACCATCTCGCTCGTCTGATATTGACCTGCCACCTGGCGGACGTAAATACGTTTCAATAATGTTGTTTGGGTTCCCACATTGCCTCCACCGCTGAATGGGCACAATCACATCTTCACCTACCGCTTGATAACCGTCTATCCATTTGACACACACTAAAATCCTCCTACGCCTTCGCTTATTTTCAATCTCTTCCTGTTCTTCCACCTCCTGTCCTTAAACCTCGAATCCCTCATATCTAACTCCGTGTAACGCCGTGGCCTTGTGGAACTTTCTTTCTTCTACCTTTTCATCACTTTTGTCGATACATCTGTTCATTTCTTCCTGGCCGCTTGTCTACGCCGTTTGCTTTTTTCCTAACTTTTCTTCTGAATGGAACACTTGACGTGATTATCCTTGTTGCTTTAAACAACCACTGCTCTTTTAACTCGTACAAATTACATTCCACTTCCTGTGCATATATGCACTCATAATAATGTTTTGTTTGGTTTTGCATTCGGCATCTATGGATAAACGTTACCAAACTTTCCAATTGTTATTGTACTACATCTAGACTTGGCCTGATAGTGACTCTTTTCACCCTAGTCATCGCTGTCCTTATGTCCATTATCAAAATTCTTTATTATATCATCACATTTATTCTCCTCGTAGCAAAATTTCCTAGCCAAACGCACTATCATTATCATTACCATTATCGTAAAGACGACAATGGCGGATTTCCTCCATGAGCTTTTCAGCGCCCATTTTGCGTCCATAAATAGCACTGAACAGGTTCAGATTGTCCCGATTTCATAGCCTTCACTGAGCCTATACCTCCTCCGACCATGCACTTCACCGCTCAGATGATGTACTCGACGGTGGGCCGGACGTATTCCGATGAGAAATCTTGGAAGTCCCGGACTGAGGCATCAGTAAAGCACTGACTAGATTCTCGGACAATCTGCGCAGTCTGACGAAAAGTGCTGCTACGAAGAAGCTGCTCCAACACATGTGTACACCTTGAACCGAGTATCAAGGTCCATCGATTTGCCGCCTGCTTTTCTTGATGCAGTCTTTTTGACACGATAGACATCGATTTGTAGCGCGTCGTGTGCAACGTACGTTATTACCCATTAATGTACGTGACCCGGAGACCCTAAAATGCGATTCGAAGCCGAAACCGGTCAGTCGGTGGACCGGGTTGACGGCCTTTGCGAACAAATAGGAATTCAGGAAGTCACAGACAAGATCTCCGATAAGAGAATGTGGCGTTCCTGAAAAAGATAAAGATGGTACGTTGATTTAAACCTAAGCGTTGGCCACATTACAAGAAAAAGCCCAACACTTCGCAACCCGTCGTCCGCATAGACCTTGCACGGTAACGTTATCTTGTCGTCCACTTTCCTTCCCCCGCCAATTGAGGCACGCAAGCCAAAACTGGCTAATGGTTGGTGATTAAAACCTGTGAGCATTAAATGAATGAATTTGCCATACTAGTCTTTCACGTATTTTGTGTTATTTTGTATTTACTTACTGACCTCTGCTAGGACTAAAACAACTTGAATCAGTAAATTTTTCCTTCTCTAATTTTTCTGCATAAACTATTAAACATGTAACGGTTTCGCCCGCTCTTGGGATTATATCCCTCGATTATATTCCTAACGGAAGACATTTGTTCAACAGCGATACGCCTTTTATATAATAAATGCACCCAGTTAATACGTTACGTATTCACCATGACCACATCCCCTGAGTCTTTCAATATAACTGTATCCTAGGCTGTACTTGCGGATCTTCAGTCCCGTTTGATTAACCAACAGCCTAAAGCGAAGTAGCATTTTCCAAAGTACAGACAGCCGAATACGCTATATGCTTTGTAACTACAAACTTAGCAAATAACGCTATCATGCTACGCAGGTACTCATTAGGCTCATTTTATGTGTACGATACGTTTGAGTACTACGTTACTATTCCGTAAATATGTAGGCTTAATTATCCAGGATTCATCAAACCACTAGCTCAGACCGCGCGTAACTCACAGCCTCAAGTTGAGATACGTTGCTCGCTGCGTTACTTCTGTGATTCGGTTGAAGGGAACGTATAGGTGGAAGACGCTTGCGAAAGCCGATATTCTTTTTGTTGTAATATGTCTGCTTCTCCGAAAAGGTTCGCCGTTTACATTGTCATGTACTAGAGTCGGATAGCCCGTTCTTACCAAGTGGGTGGTTTGCCATGTAGCTAGATGCAGCATTTGCTGGATTCATGATTATACTCATATTCGTGTTCCGCTGTTTTTAACGTCGTCGCAGCTATGAATGCGTGTCGTGTTTTCCTGCCTTTTTTTTTTTTTCGCAAAGAAGGGATCTTGGCAGGCAGAAAAGGTTCTCAGGCAAACCTTTTGTTGTCTTAGGCTGGCCGCCATTCTGTAATTCACCTGTTATTTGGTGAGCTACCATAGTCGAAATTCTGCGATGCGCAACAAACAGCCGGGACATGTCAGTTTTTTTTTTCGTTGTATGCGATTTTTCTGGCTTTTGTTCATCATGTTGGTTTCACATAAAATTCGTTCATTGATTGTTACCGTTAAAGAGTTGGTAACGCTTTTAAGTTGAATAAATTAAGTTAGCGAGATGTTGTTGTCATTCACTTATTGTTTATCATCAAAAGTTATGAGTTTCGTTTTGATATACTTGTGATTATTCTGTTACTGTGGCATTGGCGGCGATTTCTGGACGCGCTAAATATCAACAGGATCCGTTCGGACATCTCTAGCGCCACCTACATTGTACCTGGAGAACGCGGTAAAACGTTCAAGGTAAATAAGTAAAAAGAAAACTCTTAAAATGGTAAACAAAGAAATTTCTTTGTTCTACTAACTTTGAAAATCCAACGTGCCAGCGATGCCGTTTGTCGCTATCTATCTTCCTATAATATAAGAATAAAAAACTAATTCAAATCAAAAGCCCACCCCCTTGTTTGTCTCCAGTATGATGAAATAATTATAAATAGCAACGATATTGAGCAATGTGATCTTTCGTGTTTACAGGCCCGTCGGCGAACCCCGACTTGTGCAGATCTTCTTTTTAACGACGGTAGCGAAGCAGGAAACGCTTCGATTCCCCGTTCAGATAGCATTCCGCTTATGGATGAAACTGAACCTCCCTCATTCTTCGGAACAAATCCTAATAATCATATAGTCACGACCCCGATAGTCAGCCATACACCACCCCATTCGCATATTCCTCGTTTTAACTCTACCGTCGCACCTCATGGACTGCCTAATACAGGCGGAGCTCACAAGGACATAATGAGTCGGAGCTTCACATCCTACCGGTAAGTGGCAAAGAAGCTGTGCTAAATTTAACGCACGGGTTTCTATGAGGACGTGGCACTACGAGAGTATGAGCCCCAAATAGGTCACGCATGAGCTGAAATGTCGGAAAGAATTATTCATTCATGAATAATAATACTTATGAATAAGTATTCAGGTAGCTCGATTTGTGTATCCCTTTTACCAAATGTTCGAAGAACAGACGAGAGGATCTACCAGTGTTGTTAGCGAAAAGAGAAGCGTCCCTCTTCGTTTATAACCTGTCGCCGTTATCGAGGTAGAAGTCTTCGCAATGGCATCGTGGAATGAGCGCACGGCTGGCTACGATTCGCAGTATAATAGTCGCTTTCACTTAGTTATTTGTATGTGCGGGTCTGCATAGGCATTGCGTTTATCTTCTCATGATCTTGCGTAGAAGTTACTCTGCTCTTCTCTAGTAGTACGCGCCAGCTTCCTAGAAATTGCGATTATCCCAACAGCTGGATATTCCCATTGAATACTAGAAATATGAGTTTCAAATGTTTATAAACATGGTGTTGAAACAAGACAAATGGAACATCTCGAACTGTAGGGAAAACGGTGCGAGATTCGGTTACTTTCATATAATTTTTCTGTAAGTCGGTAAATCCTTATCGAAAGCTTGTCGTATACTTAGTGAACATAAAGGAGCCTGACCAAAATAAAAAATCCTAAGCGAAACAGCAACTCAACCAACGTTCTCGGTAATGATAATGTTTACCTAAAAATGATAGAAATCGCAAAAATGGTCTTTCGCTTTTAACCTTGCGAACCCTGATTCACGGGGCAAGGTGTTACGGTTTAGAGAATGTTGTACGCTTGTCTACATTTTACATTCCTGAAATATAAAACGAATTATGTTTCATTAATAAACACGTTTATTACGTCTAGATAGAAATCGCTTATGCCTGCTTTTTCTCCATACAAGTTCTACTCCATAACTGTTTGTGTAATGGTTTATGATCATTCAATCAATCTGAATTGAAGTCAGTGTGCGCCCATTTTTCACTTATACAAACGACTACTATGGCTTTGTAGAGTGCAACTGTGAACCAGCGGTTATTTCTCGTTGAGATATTATTTGAAGTACTATAAAGTAGTCAAATAAGCTAGTTGTACTTACGATGCATCCAAACGAAGTCTCACCTATAAAAACCTTCTCTTGCACAAAATAACATTGAACAGAGACGTGCTAATCACTCGAAATCACCCCACTGGCGGTCTTGGAGTTTCAAGTGGGCCTTCACGACTTGAACGCCATCATCCTCTACTCGATCCGACGCCATCGGGGCTGCCTCGTAAGAGAGACCCGTTACCGGCGTACGCAACGCCGTTGACTCAGAGGAGGCGCTTCAGTCACTCGCTGGCGGCTTCCCCCGGAAACCTCACTGTCAACAGCAACGGCTCCGGACACCATCCGAGCGGTTTGCTAAGCAGCTTAGGAAACGCTCGAGTGCATCCAACATTCGGGTCCAATGATCTCAATTATGGAAATCGCCTGCACCAGCATCCACTACAACCGCAGTGGGTATCACAAAATGACTGCTATGAATAGCAACAATTCCAGTACTCCTTTCCCCAAAAAGGTTATGAGAAGCCAGCCATATGAGTAGGACACGGCACGAACCTAGTTGCACGTCAAGAAAGCACATTTCCCTTCGCATGGATAGGCCATTTCCCTCAGAACCCTATAATCGATCAGGTCAAGCAGAAACTGGTCGTACTTTATTCTCGGCAACAACACTGCGATGACCAGTCGCCATCCGCATTGAATGAACATCACACTTTCTACATGATCCACATACCTGTTGTGTAATTGATGTTACTGAGGAATACGGTATACACGAGAAAAAAGCGAACAAGACCAACTTTACCCGAGTTCTAGCCAGAAATGAATAAGGGCGCATGCTATGGATCTTCAGTGGCAAACGATTACTAAGTAAAACAGGAGAAGTGCAAGACGCACGAAAATCTTCCTCATCCAAAACCAGCCACCTGGTCCGACTGCACATTGCAGCTATATTAAGCCCTTGGTTACAAATTAAGCCTAACCGAACCTACAGTAACTGTTAACTCTATACGCATGAGTAAGGGTGTTTGCTTCAACGTGTAATAACCAAACCATTGCCACGCTGTGCAAAGTGACTGCATTAGTGAGTAACTGATCCTGCCATCGGTTAGCTGCACCGTCTTGAATCCCAATAATGTTTGAAAAACTGCCTGCTTCAATAAACCCAAATACTCGTTGGTTGATTGCAATGCTATTATACTTGGCATACGCGGTGTTTGACAGCGAAAGACTCGGTCCTAGAAAGTGAAATCCCTTCTAATCCTAGCACTGTCGGCAGCAGCGTTTTGTGATGCCACTGCTACCTATGTTCCATATGGTGTTCATCTTGCATGCTTATCTTGCTACCCTCTCCTTTTATCGACTGAATAGTTATCTAGCAACATAGTATTACTGCATGACAACTGATGCGTTAGCCCCTTAACTCTTTAAACCCGAGAAGACAAATGAACGAAACACGTGAGATAGTAAAGAGTACCATTTCTCCACGTTAAAATGATTATAGATATTGTGATGATTCGTAATCGCTAACCTGTACATTGTGTCTTGGCTGATCGTATCCTCTAGTGTGACCGACTCCACGGGTGTTAACAGCTCAGTCGGAACAGCTGGAGGTTCCGCTGGGGACCAAACCCCGCCGGCTTCACCTTCGGTCACCCGGAAGATGTTCCGCTCGACGGACGCTAATGTCTTCACGAGACTCGCTGGAGGACAAACCTCAACGCCTCCGATGAAGGAGCGTGGCGTTATCTCAATGTTTACGGGCCGAGCTTCTAGTAAAAGCTCGTCCTCACCGTTGATCTGCACCCATACGGCTGAAGGACACAACAAAGCCGTCTTGTCACTCGCTGTCACAAGCGATGTCCTGTTTAGCGCCAGCAAAGGTTTGTATTTCTTGTCATTTTCTTTTCATTTCATTTCATGAAAATAAATGATGTTTCACAGAAGAATATTTGATACTAAGCAGACTCCAATTGCCATTGGATTTGATATAGCATTGGTTTATCATTGCCTATACTTGGCTTATTTAAACTGCAAATACTTATCCTGTTTGCTCATTTCATAGAATCATGAAAAGCACAAGTCATACAGCAAAATCTAAGCAAATTCTAAAAACTCTTTTTAGATCGTACCGTTAAGGTATGGGACCTACGCACAGGTCAAGAGCTGCAAACGGTGCGAGGTCATCCTGATAACGTGACCGTCGTCCGCTATTCGGAGTATTCCCGACTAGCGTTTTCTGCATCTACAGCGTATGTCCGCGTCTGGGATCTTCGGGAAAGTCCTGCTAAATGCGTGAAAACGCTGTGCTCGTCTGGGAGTACAATGACTTCGTTGCCTTCGTCGGAACGGGACAGTCGAGTTCCAACCGGGGAACAGCGAATCAACGCAGTCGAGCTCAACCACTTTGGGAGTGTCCTTTTTGCAGCGTCAGGTTCCACCGTCAAAACGTGGGACCTTCGTCGGTTTGCTACTATCGGAAAACTTGTTGGTAAGTTTACTGCGATTGAACATGATTCTATCGGAGTTTAGTTAAACTCCGATAAAATCATAGCAGTAACTGGCGTGTAGGTTCTATAAGGCCACGCCGACATTTATATAGATTCTAAATTATAAGTCTAGTGTCCATTCATCCATATGAACACGTTGACTTTGTATGTAGCATATATGATTTAAATTTGCATTTCACCGCGGATACGGAATTTTGATGAACGGTATTTTTATGGTAACCAGCCTGCCTCTTCGGCATATGCGTCCTTTTTACTTGTCAACCATAACTTCAAAAAACCCCTCTTGTATTTATGGCAATGCTTCTCCATATAGGCGGCCATACTGCTCCGGTGATGTGTCTTGCCGTGGACGACGTCGCCTTGGACACCAACTACGTGGCCACAGGATCGAAAGATCACTATGTCAAGGTTTTCGAGACAGCGGAACGACCCAACGGAGTCGTTCAGCCAAAAATGAATTTAGAGCCTCCTCACTACGATGGAATATCGTCACTAGCTATGTGCAACGATTTCCTTTACTCGGGTTCGCGCGATATGTGCCTTAAAAAGTGGGACCTCACCAACTGCTGTTTACTGCAAAGTATCAATCAGGCTCACAAGGATTGGATTACAGCGATGGCAACATTGCCTCCTTCCAGCAACTCAGGAGGTCAGTATCCGCAGCTTCTGACAAGTTGCCGAGGCGGGCTCCTCAAGATGTGGAACACAGAGACAATGCAAAACATCGGTGAACTCAAAGCGCATACGACGCCTATTAATGCCATCGCTTCGAACGGAGAATGCGTATTCACGGCGTCAAAGTAAGTATTGAGGTGATGTATAGGCCAAAGCGATTGGGCTTTCGGTGACGAGAATTTCCCAGGGAACTTGCTAAGATTCTCAATATACAGCCCAACAAAGCGTAATATTTCTAGGAAAACTTATTTCATAAAAATGAATAACTTCAAAATTTTTCACTTCATAGAGATATTAGCAAATCAACACATATCGCAGCACAGCAATTCACTGTTGTGCTGCGGTAAGTCGTAAAGAATTATCCAAACTAGCATGAGAAGCTTAGGGAAGCATTGGACCCTTATGTTCAACCTGTCGGTAGATTAGGGAGTGATAGATGAGAGGAGCATGTAACAAAAACGCCGTTTTCTCAACGTAAAATTGACCGGTAAACAATTCATGCCGCTTAGTGGATGTGACATCAAAATTTGGCAGCGATCTCGTGGTAGTTCTGGTCTAGTGGATGCGGAAGCAGGAAGTCTAGTCACAAGTGGTCTAGCCGATTGGACAGCATCATCGAACTCACTAAGCGGGGCCCAATCCATGACAGCCTCTTTTTCAGCCCTTAAGGTACACACGACTTGGTCTGACGACTATGAGATCAGATACTATTCCAAAGCCCGCCTGGAACGAGAGTTGATTCCCCATAGTTTTTTTTTTGTTTTTTTTATTCCCGCACGATGTTTCGCTCCAATAGGAAAATTCGGGAAGCAAGACAACTGGTACCAATTGAAAATTGCGTCCTGTGTAATATCATACCACTTTGTTGTTGTTTCTGTGCTTGTTATTTGTTGATGATAACCTAGAAGAAAATTCATCCGCTTTCAAGAACTCTGAACTGCTACATAGACGCGGTTTTTTGTGATTGTCAGAAGCTAAGATGTCGTTGGCAAGGCCAATGATATGGGCAGAAACAACTGCTGTGTGTGGTCGACGTTTGAATCACCTTTTGAAATGTTAAGTTCTTAAAATTCGCATGAGTGAAATGTAACTAGCACTTGATTTTTATCCCACTTTTGCATCAGCATGTGTTTTCTTCATGGCAAATTTTTTAAAAAACAAGGCTTGTTGAAGATTATATTTCCGGTACGAACATTACCTATACTAACACGTAAGATAGTAGAAACAAATCATGAAGTTACTGTTAACGATATGTTTTCGTCCACATTCACAGTGATACGACTGTCCGGATCTGGCAGACCAAGCTGAATCAAGACCTCTCTTCGCCTGATTGTAACGGGGGATCCCACCAAGATCGATACCTATAAGGCAGCTACCTTCGCCGTAGACTTCCAAAGTAGTCCTCGAAAAGTTTGCAAAATAGCAACTGTCCATGGGCTCTCCTTTCTAGACCGTAACGAACCAGTCAACGTTGTCTGACGTCGAGTGTCCACCAAAATCGAAACTGCCGACCTGAGACGTAATTTTTTTAGCTCCTTCTCATACTTGCGTACCGGCACAAGTGACGGTATATATATTTAAGTAAATATGTATAAGACTTAACTAAAAGAAACGTTACCTAACCAAAATATTTACATAAAAGGACTTGACGATTCCGTCACTCGGAACAAACAATTTGACTGCCTGCTCACAAAACTAAATATGAATAAAAGTGATAATGTCATTTTGTTGACAATACTGAACTTATGTCTTCATCAAGCCAGAGTCGTAGTTCCGATCTGTCTCTCGACAGACACGACTTGAAAGTCTTTGAAGATCTACTTTGTTACGAAATTTTTGTTTGTGCACGATAACCAACAGTTATTCATTCGTAATAAAAAAATTCGTCACTTAATGCACGAAAGATAGAAAAAATACTTAACGAACGTTCGTGACCGCTAGACATGCGCTACAATAATCTCTCTAGCAACATAATAACACCAGTAGCTATCCCAATATGGTGTCGTATACTGGATAGCTACAAATAATTAACGGCTGGATTGTTTTATTCCCATCGCAAAGCTTCATGTATGTATGTGTGTCTGTGGCTGTGCATGCGTGTTTGTGGCTTTTTGTGTGTACGTGTGCGTGACAGTGATCAACCAGCGTACGCTAAACTAGGGCAGAAAATGTGAATGAAAGCTAGGAAACAGTAGGTACCCTGAACGGCTTCACATCCACCGAACGGTAAGTCTGTTCACTGTAATGACGTTTGGTGAGCCGGCTGGCAGAGATCACAATCCACATGTTCGATTAAATCAACACGAATGGTCAAATGCAAACAGGAGGCTCAATGGCTTAGGGTGATAAAAAAAAAAGTTATGCCAAAGGATACGTGATTTAGAGATGGTCGAAATTACTGTTATCGCATGCGGAATGCAGGACATCGAAATTACTGTTATCGCACGCGGAATGCAGGAGTCTAGTACGGTGTTTGCTGTGTGCTTTCCACCACAAGTAAGGTGGGATTGAAAGATCAGTTCCTTTAATACCCCCGTTAAAAAGGTCTACAGTCCGAGTGTTAACGGATACAGAAATCAGCAGAGATGAAAACGAAAAATGAGATCTGCAGTTTGCGCGCACCTTGAAAGACGCCAATGCGACAATATACAATCGAGGCAAAATCAGAATATGATTCCATGGACCGTTTTCCGCACAGTTAACTACTTACGTCAATGACTCACTTTAAATAGCGCGCATATTCGATAGGGATCAGATAAATCTATTTTGTCTTCGGTTAGTAGACATCAGACGGAGGTAGAAACACTTGTTTTTCACATGTAATGCATGTCAGATGCACCATATGTGACAAACAAGTATAAAAGTAGATGTTACTACAATCAATAAACACTACAAAAACAAAAACATTTTATTAGTAGAAAGTGTGAAAAGTTGCGAAACGTTGCCGATCAGGCACAATAGATTTGTTTTGGTTTAACACTGTCAAGGATATCGAATGGTAGAGAATATACCGCGGTGAAGTATGACGATGCATATGGTTTCCGCGCGCCTCCTTCTATGGAGTCGATTTAGCAACGAAAGTACACTTCTAAACGAGAGATCGGTCCGTTTCGTGGTTCTCGTTCAAACCTGATTTCATCGCTCTTTCGCGCCACAATACGAAATCAGTTGATATGATCGTTGTTCCAGTATGGGATATAATAACGAAGACATCCAACGAAGAGTGAAATTTTGTCTTGTTTACTTTTAAGGAACAGGCTTAAATAATGAATATGAGAAGCTATTTAGGGTGCGAAGTAATGACATGAAATAATCGTTACCACTGCTTCCGAAAATGCCATTCCATTTGCAGCGAAACTATACAATTGATTGCTTTATAGTAGTCTATATATTGGCAGTAATTGCTGCAGCAGAATTGATACGAGCAAGAGTTCTATGCTCTGTTTTTATTGGAGTTAGCTAGTTGATACGATCGTAATCATTTGCAACTAATTTGTAATGAATTATTATTGAGTTTGTGCGGTTTTTTCTGGTTCAGGATCTCGCGGCAGGAACCTCGTTTATTTCCGGTGGCTGTGACCAAACTACCCAAGGTTTAGCATCTTCACACATTTACACAGGATCCAGGGGACCTGTTCTATATTGATGAAGTATAGCCGTACAATTTTGTACGCATACATTCTTCTCTGTATACGAATGTCTGTACTTGTGTATGTTTGCGTGGAGATGACCCAGATTTGCCGTCCAGCATAATTATGCTCTAACGACAGCCACGTTGATAAGGGCTTAAATAAGTATAAGCAAGGACAACCACAACGAGAAATGACAGTTCGTATAATAATCAAGAATTATAGGAACATAATCTCAGTACATATTGTAACATACTTAGCAAGAGTAATATCTGCTTGCATAGCCATCTTCCGATAAGTTTTTGTTAGCAAAAGTTGTACCAAAAAAGAAACATGAGAGGTGACACGTCTTCTCGCCGTCTCCGGCTGTAGGAATCGACATTTACTAATTAGACGAGTTGTGAAGGGTGAGCCTAGCCAGCAGAACGACAAAGGGAAAATATTTTTTCCCTAGGTGTAGTTCTAGAGGAGTGAAAGACGCACTTTAAAGTAGTTTTGATATCAAATACATAACATTATTCGGCTGAGAATATACAAATACTGTGGATAATAAATTTGGGCAACTGAAAACTTCGACTGACATTCGAGTTCTGTTACCCTCTGGCATGGGCATAGGTCGGCAACAAACGGATATTGTATCAACGTTACTAACGTGAAATAATATATAAATCTTTCTCATA